>NC_068985.1:78250365-78250870 GCF_001194135.2 Octopus bimaculoides
CCACTGGAATACTATTTGCTAAAATCAGCATCCAACCCACCGCCGCCACCAGCACCAATACCGTCACCCTTGCCGCCATCTTCACACGCCTTTACTAACTTGACAACCACCGGCATCGCCACCATCACCTCTACCACTACAATCACTATAATCACTACCACGACCAGCGCGGCCATCACCATCACCACCACCATTTCCACCAACACACTGGAACTACCACTGCTGCCGTCGCCACCACTATCGGCACCACTACCATCACAGCCACCACCATTCCTATCATAACTACCACCACCACCACCATCAGCACTATCACTACAACTATCCCCATCACCGCAACCATCACCACTATCATCACCACTATCACCACAACCATTATCACCACTAACACCACAAACACACACCATCAGAACCACCACTGCCATCTCCATCACCACCGCCACCACCACCACCACCGGTAACATCGTCACTTATCTTCACCATTGACATCAACACCACCACCATGAAT
>NC_068985.1:78256133-78257826 GCF_001194135.2 Octopus bimaculoides
ATATATATATATATATATATATATATACATATATAGTTGAAATTTATAGAAAAACAAAAGACAAAGACAGGTGTATGAACAACAAGCAAGTGTATTAGTTTGATGCTCAGAAAAGTTAGAAAGTCTTACTTTTCAAGCCTACACTCTTCAAGAGAAAGGAATAAGACAAAATAAAATAATACATACATACATACATATATATACATACATATATAGTATGGATGCTAAAAAGTTTCTGACTTTAAGGGTATTGCAAAAGTCTGGTTGGAGGCCCAACATTCCAAGTTTTTTTAGATGGCTTTGAAAAACTGCAGGACCAAGCAGTAAGTGTGTGAATCTGAGATAGGAATATGATGAATAAAATCATGATTAAGTGGTCCTCCTGTACTTTTGTTCACTCAAAGCCAGGAACTTTTCAGCACTCCCTTGGGCATCACCGAGGCAATGACAAGTGACCGAGACCTTTGGAGATATGCTGTGCTTGAGAAGACTCAGCAAGCCAAGTGAGACCATAACTGTGGCCTATGCCAGTGCTGTATAACCAGCCCATTTAAGAGTACCCTTTGCTCATTGGGTAATAAACTATGCTTGCAAAGACCTGTTGAGGCAAGTGAAATTGTTGTCATGGCCAATGACAGTACTGCCTGATTGGCACCCATGCCAGTAGAACGTTAAAAGCACCATTCGAGCATGATCATTGCCAGGGCCACTGACTGGTTCCCGTGCTGGTGGCACATACAAAAGCACCATTCAAACATGATCATTGCCAGCGTTTCCTGACTGGCTCCTATGCAGATGGCATGTATAAAGCACCATTTGAGTGTAGCCAATACCAGTACCGCCTGACTGGCCCTCATGCCAGTGGCACGTAAAAGTGGTTGGCGTTAGGAAGGGCATCCAGGGTGCGACGGGTAAATTGTAGCCATCTTATATTTTTAATTTCACATATGTGAATGGTTTGTTTTTGATTTTGTTGACTACACAGTATAGTAGGGTTAGCTGGACACTGTCTGTGAGAAAAACAGCACCATCACACAATTCATTCTGACAGAAATTTGGAAACGACTTGCTGACTGCTTGGCATTTGCACCAGAAGCTCCAATTTGAAGCTCCGGAAGCTTCAATATGATCATGTACCAATAAGAACATGTACCGAGAAGAATTAAAAATCAAACATCCAGTCAACATCATAGTGTTTGAAGTGATCACTAGTGATGGCGACGTTATGCCTTCATTCATCTTCCCACATGGCTCAGACTCAACATGGAAGCCTACATTAAGTGCCTGGAGGAGGTAGTGCTGTCTTGGGTTAAGAGGGTGGGTGTTGGAAGACCCTATGTCTGGCAACAGGACACTGCACCATGCCACAAGTAGGAGAACCCAGTCATGGCTGTCAATTTCTGCAACCACATCACCCCTAACATCTGGCTACATAACTCCCCCAGACTGCAACCCCCTTGATTATTATTTCCAGGGCACAGTTGAGTGAGAGACCAACAAAACTCCTTATAATACCAAAGATGAACTGAAGGCAAGGATTATGGCAACATTCACCAACTTAAACATGGAGACTGTCCAGAAGAGCTGCAGGAGATTCCAAAGTAGTCTGGAGGCCGTGGTTGAAGCCAATGGCGATTTTATTGAATAAATTTACTCTTTAGTATTTCAAGATATTTTTATGTAATTTTGGTAA
>NC_068985.1:78258922-78259901 GCF_001194135.2 Octopus bimaculoides
AGAAAAATGGCATACATGATGTTCATATACATGCACACACACACACACACACACACACACACACACATACATATGTATGTGCTATAGCATGGCCACAGCCTTAAGGCTGAAACATATAAAAGAATAAAAAATTCACCAGATCAGAGTTGAAACCCATGAAAAGAAATATATATTAATATGTATGTATATCTATATCTATACACACACACACACGCACACACACACACACATAAATGTATACATATGTATGTATGTATGTATGTATGTATGTATGTATGTATGTATGTATGTATGTATCATTCGAATATATGAAGTTTTGTGTTCCGTGGCTGTTTCTGGCACTGAGGTTACTCGTATCCAGCAGCATCTGTTCTATGGCCCAAGTATCCAAAGGCACAATACAAGCAGTATCATACTGAACATAACAGGAAATTTTGTTAAAATCTTTTATTTATTTATTTATTTTTTTTCCTGAAATATGAGAAAATGATGTCACAAAATAATTCTCTTTTTATTCAATACATGTTGATTGGGTGTGTGTAAATATATGAATGTATGCATGTGTATATGCATGTTTGTGTGTGTGTGTGTGCACGTGTGTGCATGTGTGAGCATGTGTGTGTGTGTGTGTGTGAGAGAGAGAGAGAGAGAGAGAGGGAGAGAGAAAAAAGAGAGAAAGAAGTAGTATATGTGAATGGATGTAAATATTATGTCTGCAAAGATATGTATATATTCTAACAGAGTGGTTACTCCTGAAAGTCAATGCATATATTCCCATGTACACATTACTGTGTATCTAAACCAAACACAGGACACATGTACACGCGCGCGCGCATACATGCATAGAAACACACAGACAGTTGTATGTCTGTGTGTATATATACATATATATATATATATATATATATATATATATACACACACATCCACGCACATATATATATTCATATATATATATATATATATATATATACACCCA
>NC_068985.1:78260383-78265980 GCF_001194135.2 Octopus bimaculoides
TGTGTGTGTGTGTATATATATATATATATATATATATATATATATACATACATACACACAAGTGTTTGTATGATACTTGTCTGTGAATATAGGATTGCTTCTATGTATTTATGAGTAGATATCTGTATGTGTGTGTGATGAGTGTATAAATGTATGAGAACACTGTATACATGGATCGATATGACGGAAATTCTAGAGGAAACTGTGGTGTTTATATAAAATGTATGCATATGTATGTATGTATGTATGTATGTATGTATGTTTATATCAAAACGTGTATGCATATATGTGTGCATGTGTGTTTACATGATTGCATGTGAGTGTGTTTGTGTGTGGTAATATTACAACATACGCATCCATGTGTGTGTATGTATGTGTGTGTGTGCGTGTGTGTGTATGTCTGTGTGTCTGTGTCTGTGTACACATACATCTACATATATGTTTTATGAACGCAAATTCTTCTCTAGAATTTTCATCCTGTCAAGCAATGTACACAGTATTCGTAAAGGTTAAAACAAGTCTCCATCATGAAAAAAAAAGGAAACATTTCTTGATGGCTTAAAGAATTTTCCAGTATATAAAAATAAACAAAGCAAACAAAACAATATAATGTTGATCAGCAAACAGCTTTTGGTGCGAAGAATGCAAAATGGCAGTTCTATGGTCTGTTCATCAATCCTGCAAAATGTAAAAAAACTGTCATCATTAAACTAACATGGTGTCTTTCAAAATAAGTAAGGAAAACCAACAGACTATGTTTGCAGTTACCTCTAGTGCACACAATTTCTGAAACTGTATGCCTGATCACTTAAAAATCACCAGGCATATCAGGACATCCACAATACCAAACCACCAAGTTTTGTCTTACAACATGTTAAACTACTGACAAGCATTTCAACCAGCCATGGCCAAAGTGTGGCCCTAGTGACTTTCTGAGTGGCACACCAATGGAAAATGAACTTGAATTTTTTTTTAGTAGTGTAACCCATCAGATGATGATGTTTCATGTCTCATGCAGCCTGCTTGTTGAAAAATTTTGCTCATGCCTGATCTAAATACATTATTAATAATATCAGAATGCTAACACAACCACAAGACTAAAATAATTACATGTTGAAATCATCCGCAAACACCTAAACACATCAATATTATGCCATAACATTACTACAACATCAAGACAAAGCTCCAGTAAAATGTCAGTCACACAAAAAAGGATAAAGTTCCAGCACAAATCATATAGACCCATGGGGATAGTTTCCTAGATTCTCTGGAATATATATTTCCCACTGGATGGGATGTTAGTTCATCACAGGAATACTCATTTTTGCTGAGTTGACTGGAGCAATCTGAAATAAAGTGCTTTGCTCAAGAACACAACACATCTCCCAGATCAGGAATCAAAACCACAATCTTACAATCATGAGTCCAACACCCCTAACCACTAAGCCACACACCCCACTCGGTCATACAACTGAGAACATAATCATGATACAATAATACAAACCAGAAATTTGCTGCTCATCTGAAATTTCTTCAGCACCCATGTCAGTTTCACTTAATTACTATTTCTGGTCAGCTTCCCTTCAACAATAAATAGCAGAATGACATAAAGAGCATATACAGATGTATCACATACAGAAATAATGTTTGTCGATCTAACTGACAGTTCCTTTGTCTACCAACTTCCACAGCCTAAGCATTAGTCAATCAGAGGCCATAACAGAAGATTTAGTGCTTTAGAATCAAACCTGCTACTACATGGCAAGTACCATCATTATCATCATCCCACTTTTCTAAGCTTGCATGAGTTGGATGAAACTTGCTGAGGCAGATTTTCTAGTTGGGCACCCTTCCTCTTACCATCTATCACCTGTTCCCAAGTAAAATAACATTTCCCGATGTCCAGTTAAAAGGATTCCTTAAGAATTGAGGGACATCAGGGTGTAGAATGCCACCAATTGGCTGGATAAAGTCACACAGAGCAAACAGCAAAATAGTCCATCAACATAGACACCAATTATACAAACTGGATGCTGCTGTGTAGTAATTCTCGATTCCAGTTATTTACCAACAATAGGGGAACTCTTGGTTTGGCACAAGTATAATAAATAATCCTTTCAGCTATAGGCACAAGACTTGAAATTTGGGGTAGAGACTAGCCAGTTACAGTAACTCCAGTGAGTAACTAGCACTTATTTATCAACTTTGAAAAGATGACCGGCAAATCAACCTCAGCGGAATTTGAACTCAGAATGTAAAGATAGATAAAATTCTGCTAAGCATTCTACCCAGGATTCTAACAATTCTGCCAGTTCTTCACTGAAGTATAATTGGCCCTGTTAAGAATACCTCTGATGCGTCAAGTGATATGATATGCCCAAGAAGACCTGTTGAGTCAAGTAAAACCAATATCGTAGCTGTGGCCAGTGCCCTCTGACTGGTTCCCGTGCTGGTGGCACATAAAAACCACCATCCAAACATGGTCAATTCCAGGTCTGACTGACTGGCTCCCATGCCAGTAGCACATAAAAAGCACCAGCTGACTGTGGCAAATGCCAGTACCCACTGACTGGCTCTTGTGCTGGTGGCACGTAAAAAGCACCATCCAAATGTGATCGATGCCAGGCCCACTTGACTGGCTCCTGTGCCAGTGGCTCGTAAAAAACACCCACTACACTCTCGGAGTGGTTGGTGTCAGGAAGGGCATCCAACTGTAGAAACATTGCCAGATCAGATTGGAGCCTGGTGCAGCTGCTGGCTCTCCAGACCTCAGTCAAACTGTCCAACCCATGCCAGCATGGAAAATGGACGTTAAACAATGATGATGATGATGTAATCTATTATGACTACATTAAATAAAGATTTCTAGTGAAACAATTGTTGCAAATTTAAACATCTATTATTTATTATGTTTATAATAAACGTATATAATTAGTTGTCAAAACTTGCTTAATCCCACAGGTACAGACGGTTATTTGATAGACACAAATTAAGGGTTTCATGCAGCTGTGAGTCTAGCGTAAAAAAGATTTTAGTGGCTGCCCCTAAACCCAGCTTAGAGGCAAGAAGCTCGTATAGGGTTAACAGTGAGTGCCCTGTAGGTGGTCAGTGCAACTCCATGGCTGTGCTCTATGAAGCAAAGGTGGTGTATGGCTGTAACAGCAGCAATGACAGCAGCAGCACCAACAATTTAAGGACACATACACAGAAATACACAGCTGGAGCAATGGAGAGCCATTTTAAACTGCAACTGAATAACCATAGGTCCTCTTTTAGAATCCCAGAGAGGTGGAAGGTTACATCTTTGCCAACTGCATATGGTGTTTAAAAGAAGGAATGCCATACAGAATTAAATGGAAGCTCCTGCAACAGCCAGGACTATACTTCAATGGGAATTGCTGATGCAAACTTTGCAAGGCCAAGAGGGTAAGTATCCTAAAATGTTTTATTGATCCAGTTTTTGAATTCAAAAAGTGAAATGTCTAGTCAGTGCCCTCATGATAAAAAATTTATGTTAGAAATGCGGGCCTCCCTGCCTGCTGACTAGTGAACTGAAACCGTACATAAATTGTCGCTTTTCAGACACAACTGGAACCATTCAAAGGAAGATAACTTTGTCTTTCCCAGAAAGGGTTTTCACCAAGAAGAATTTCATTTCAGAGGTCTTTTCTCACCATCAAGCTTATTAAGACTGTATTCTTACCTCCATTACTAAAGAGGTTATGTGGTAAGAGCAATAAAAAATGTGAAACCAACTGATAACTTTCTGACCAACCATGGCTACCGAATAAGTGTCACATATTTTTACAGATAAATTCCTCTATTTACATAATATCAAGGTCTCTTTCTTTTGTTGTCCTTCCTATCAATATATATATATATATATATATAGATCAGTCACTCAGCTGTAATCATATTAAAATCAATCATAACTGCAATACAAACAGAAACTTACTTTATATCTTCAGCTCCTGCTTCACTTTTAGATGCTTCCTTTTCCTTGTCATCTTCCCTTTAAGAATAGAAAGCAGATAATAATAAGTTGTGGAGCTATTTAAGGCATAAAGTAATGATGCTGTCTAACAAGCTCACCTACAAGATATAAATATAACAGAAATGTTACCATAGTAATGGATAAGTAAGAACTAGTAAATAATGGTCACTAAAGGAATGAATAATGCAGAATGAGAAGAAAGTGAGTGAGATTACTGAGTCCTTCCTAAGCAATAATACAGACTGTGTGAGAGAGAGAGAGATACATAGACAGATAGGCAGACAGACAGGCAGTAGATAGAAAGATAGACAGACAGATAGATAGATAGATAGATAGATAGATAGATAGATAGACAGATAGACAGGTGGTAGATAGATAGATAGATAGATAGATAGACAAAGAGATAGATAGATAAACAGAGAGGCATACAAACAGGCAGATGGACAGATAAATGATGAACACATGGATGGATAGATGCATGGATAGAGACAGACACAGTACTATTAATATATAAGGATGGAGCAATTTGACAAGAAACGTTCATTACAGATGAATAAATTTCATAGTTAGACAATACTATTACAGATATCCCATATACTGTTAAAGATATCCCATACGGAGATATGGGAGAAGACAAACTGCCCGCTGATATTCAGTGGTATATCATTAAGGATGCAATCTTTGTTTTCAATTCTGGCTTAGGGCCAACGATTTCAGTGGGAGGTGTTGAGTCGATTACATCGACCCCAGTGCTCAGCTGGTACTTATTTTATCGACCCTAAAAGAATGACAGGCAAAGTTGACCCTGATGGAATTTGGACATGAATGTAAAGGCACAAAGCATTTTGCCTGGCATGTTAATGATGCTGTCAGCTCAATGCCTTATAATCTTGAACAATTATTGTGAATATAAATAAATAATCTGTCGGATTAGAGATGGCTCAGTAGCAAGTTATGATAAATTAACTATAGTAACATAAGTATGATGGTGACTTAAATTGATGGTTTAATTTTATAATAATATAATTTTTATAACTCAGTGATTCTGGGAAAGTGTTGAGTTGAATTCATCAACTCCAGTGCTCAACTGGTACTTATTTTATTGACCCTGAAAGGGTCAAGTTATACTCTTTTACTCTTTACTCTTTTACTCTTTACTCTCTTACTCTTTTACTTGTTTCAGTCATTTGACTGCGGCCATGCTGGGGCATCGCCTTTTTAGTCGAGCAAATCGACCCCAGGACTTATTCTTTGTAAGCCTAGTACTTATTCTATCGGTTTCTTTTTGCCAAACCGCTAAGTTACGGGGATGTAAACACACCAGCCTCGGTTATCAAGCGAAGTTGGGGGGACAAACACAGGCACACAAACATATACACACAAATATATATATATACATATATACAACGGGCTTCTTTCAGTTTCCGTCTACCAAATCCACTCACAAGGCTTTGGTCAGCCCGAGGCTATAGTAGAAGACACTTGCCCAAGGTGCCACACAGTGGGACTGAACCCAGAACCATGTGGTTGGTAAGCAAGCTACTTACCATACAGCCACTCCTGCGCCTATAAATTAACTATAGTAACATAACTATAACGGTGA
>NC_068985.1:78265990-78268600 GCF_001194135.2 Octopus bimaculoides
CCTGCGCCTATAAATTAACTATAGTAACATAAGTATAACGGTGACTTAAATTGATGGTTTAATTTTATAATAAAATAATTTTTATAACCCAGTGATTCTGGGAAAGTGTTGAGTTGAATTCATCGGCCCCAGTGCACAACTGGTACTTATTTTATTGACCCTGAAAGGATGAAAGGTGAAGTCAAACTCAGCAGAATTTGAACCCAGAACATAAAGAGCCGGAAGAAATGCTGCTAAGCATTCTTCCCCCCATACTAACAATTCTGCCAGCTCACCACCATAACCCTTTAGCATTTAAGCCAGCCATATTAGGCCCAAATATTCTACCTGGTTCATGTTAAAAATGGCCTGATCTGGTCTCTTACATCTACCCTACAATGTCATTCTAATAACATATAATCATATCACTGAAATCTCAAAGCTACAAGATGGTGTATGCTTAATTCAAAACATTGTGAATAAATAAGCATTACATTTGACAGAACAATCTGAATGCTTAAAGGTTAATGGAAGATGCAATATTAAAGTCTGAATACATTGTTTGAAATGAAAACCTTGAAAACATCCTCCAATCACAGTCTTCTCTCTTTCAAGAATACACAATAAGTGTGGTTAAGAAGTTTGCCACACAACCATGTGGTTTCAGGTTCAGTCCCATCGCATGGCACTTTGGGCGTGAATCTTCTACTATAGCTCAGGGTTGACCAATACATTGCAAGTGGATTTGATAAAAAAAAAAACTATGTGGAAGCCCATTATGTATGTGTATGGGTTTGGTGGTGTTGATGGTGACGGTGGTCTCATTTCTTTTGTGACAGTCCAGTGTCCAGGAGGCATAATTAGACATATGATGATGATGATGATGGTAGTGATTATGATGATGCCAATGACAAGAATGATGATGATAATGACAATGATGATCATGATGACAACAATGACGACATCAAGGCGGCGAGCTGGTAGAAACGTTAGCGCGCCGGGCGAAATGCTTAGCGGCATTTCGTCTGCCGCTACGTTCTGAGTTCAAATTCCGCCGAGGTCGACTTTGCCTTTCATCCTTTCGAGGTCGATTAAATAAGTACCAGTTACGCACTGGGGTCGATGTAATCGACTTAATCCGTTTGTCTGTCCTTGTTTGTCCCCTCTGTGTGTAGCCCCCTGTGGGTAGTAAAGAAATAACAATGACGACATCAATGATGATGATGAGATGGTTAAACACTTACGTCGTAGATGGATCCTTTTTGCCAGACTGGGGCGAAGAAGCGCTTGGTTTCTTTCCTTTGTTAACATTATCCCAGAATTCTGAAGTGGCTTCCTTCACCTTTTTAGCACTTGGAGGTTTTTGATTTTCTTCATTCTTTAGGAAAAAAAGGATATTACAGAAATATATATAAAAACAAACAAACAAACAAAAAGGAAGGAAGGAATAACGGAAGGAAAAAGAAAGAATGAAATAAAGAAAGAATGAAAAAGAAGGTAAGAAAGACTTCCCCACCTCTCAAAACGTTGCTGGCCTTGTGCTCAAATTAGAAAGAAATATTTTAATCCTGACAATGTTTTTTTCTCTTAATTTGTACTTAGGATTCAGTATTTTATTTCTCAGAAAAATCACAACCCCAATCCACCTGTAAAAACCCAGAATCCTCGACAGAGCCCCTTTCATATTTATTGCATGTGCACCCCTTCCTTGAGAGAGATAATAATGTCTCCCACCCAAGTTAATATCTTATTTCTTTATTGCCCACAAGGGGCTAAACATAGAAGAGACAAACAAGGACAGACAAAGGGATTAAGTCGATTACATCGACCCCAGTGCGTAACTGGTACTTAATTTATCGACCCCAAAAGGATGAAAGGCAAAGTCGACCTTGGAAAAAGTTAATATCTATTCATCTGTAAGGCAGCAAGCTGGCAGAATCATTACCACGCCAGGCTAAAAGCTTTCTGTCCATCCTTACGTTCTGAGTTCAAATTCCGCCAAGGTCAACTTTGCCTTTCATCCTTTCAGGGTTGATGAAATAAGTATCAGCTGTGTACTGGGGTTGATGTAATCGAGTGACTCCCTCCCCTGAACTTGCTGGCCTCGTGTGCCAAAATTTGAGACTCAGATCTACTCATCTAGTGTAACATATCAGTTGTGCCTTCTATGTTAAGCCAATAAGGCGGTGTGAGACTTGCTTAAGAACATTCAAGTAACTGCAGCGCATAGTTATCTTACTGAGCAAGGAGAGTGGCATGTCTTGTTTAAGGAAAATATGTTAGATGTGTCTACTTTTGAAGCTTTGCCTATGGACATAATAGACATAATGGACATAACTGGACGTACCTTTAAAAGGATTTGAACCCAAGAACTGAGGCACCATAAGGTGACTCACCTACACTACAACTGATTCACCTACAGCACAACAGTACTGCAGTAAAATGATACTCACGGGTGGTTGACGTATTGACATCTTAGTCAGTTTCACTCTCAGTTTATGCTCCCTGAGACGTGCTTCCAGAACCTTCTCTCGTTTTGTTTCTCGTTCAAAAATCTGCCAACAAACAGGAAAGAATGAAAGATGAGTGAATATATGTAATCTGGTAATATGTGAACACACACACACACAC
>NC_068985.1:78269683-78271120 GCF_001194135.2 Octopus bimaculoides
ATATTTTTTAAATATTTCCATCATAAACCTTTTCAATAACTCTCACACCACTGCCATCACCACCACTTCCATACATTAAGCTGTTCTGTTGAAGCTGCTGTTATTTTGATTAAGTTTTTGCTTATTTGTTGTTGGTTTTCTTTTTTGTTTTTGTTTTTGATTTTGATAGGAAGGGGAATGCATGTTTTTATTTATTTTTCCAGAACAAAACACACACACATGCATAATAATGACGACAATGACAACAACAACAACAACAAAAAGAATTATTATTATTATTAGTAGTAGTAGTAGTAGTAGTAGTAGTAGTAGTAGTAGAAGCAGCAGCAGCAGCAGTAGTAGTAGTGGTAGTAGTAGTAGTAGTAGTAGTATTGAGAAGGTGGCAAGCTGGCAAAATCGTTAGCACGCCATGCAAAATGCTTAGTGGTGTTATGTCCATCTTTGCATTCTGAATTGAAATTCTGCCGAGGTCAACTTTGCCTTTCATCTTTTCAGGATCAATGAAATAAGTACCAGTCATGCACTGGGGTCAATGTAATTGACTTGCACCCCGCTTCCCCCAAAATTTCAGGCCTTGTGCCTATAGTAGAAAGAGTTATTATTATTATTGAGTGAGAGAGCAGCGCATGCCATCAAAGTGACACTGGGATACAAATATATGAAGCCTAGTATACCCATCATGACTACCCATCTGATAAGGGTACACAAAGCACATGCATCATAACCATAGGTGCATAACTTGGTGATCTCATATCAAAATAAACAGCACATGACCTCGCAGGTGGAGCTCAGTTAGAATTTTCTTCAGGTTGAGTAACCCAACCAAATCAAAAAGTCCATGAATAAGGTTTGTTTAAGAATGATAAATGAAATATCCATGTTTCCAGAGATAAATTATTCGAACCCCAAAGAATTCCTCTCAACACACGGACATGATGCTTCCCCACTATTTCTGCTTGTAATCAGAGATACACATACCGTCAGCCCCTAAGGGACATGTTCAACTGGACAAGGTCAAGCAACTGACAAACAAATCTAGTATTGAGCAGAATATTTGCTGTAGCCCATCTTTTATACCAAGATTAATAATATTATAATTATTATTATTATTATTATTATTATTATTATTATTTATGTTTTCTTTATTAACCACTAAAGGTTTGCGAAAACATTGGGGATGGTACAGGATAATACAATGTGGAGTTACATAAAAGGTGTGTAAGAAGTAAAAACACAGTAATAACATAAAATCATAACAAAGAGTAATTCCTCTAAAGAGGCAAAGCTCCTCGGGCTGCTTGTGGAGATCCCACAAAACCATGATCAAGTGTGCTCCCCACATCATCCTCCTTCAATCCAGAAGCACATGCTTAGAGTAGGCTCATTCACTCAGACCATTCTTGCAACATTCACCCACCTTTAGCAAAATTGCTGGGA
>NC_068985.1:78271646-78272235 GCF_001194135.2 Octopus bimaculoides
TATATATATATATATATATATATATATCTTTCCCCTCTTGTTCTTCCTTCTGTTACTACTATATTTCTCTCTTCCTCTCTTTCACTTGTTGCTCACCTGTTTTGCTACTTCCTCGCCTTGTTTCTCCCTTTACCACTCTCTCTCTTCCTTATCTCTCGCTGGTCACATGTGTCCGGTTACTAATTCTTTTCTTCCTTGGCTATCGCCGAGCAAACACGCGAACTTACTTCGTCCCGCTTTCAGTTCATTGCTTCATAGGGTTCATATACACACAATTTTTCACATCTGGCTGTATAGCCTTTTCCATTTGTTTTCCTGTCTTGTTTTCTTTTCCGTTTGTTTTCCTGTCTTGTTTTCTGTTCGCCACTACATTCCTCCATGGTACAAATTTAATTTGCGGTCCGTGGGAAGAGCCATTTTAACAATGCGTTCTGCCCTACTCTTCGAAACGCCTGTGTTAGAATGGGGGTAGCTGATGAAGGAAACTGTTCTCTATGTGGCCTGTGTGTTTTCTGTACTCTGGTTATTATTATTTTTTTTTTGTCTACGTTTTGTTTGCAGTGTCCTGTACCCAGATATGCACCTATAT
>NC_068985.1:78272326-78277123 GCF_001194135.2 Octopus bimaculoides
CTTATATATCCTGAATGAAGTGTGTGTGTGTGTGTGTGTGCAATAAGAGAGGCTGAGAGAGAGAGGGAGAGACAACGAGAGAGACAGACAAACAGGCAGACAGACAGGCAGGCAGACAGATAGACAAACAGGGAGAGAGAGAGAAAAAGAGAGACAAATATTTTTCATATTAGTCTTTGTAATTAAATAATGTCAAACAAGACCGCAGCCCAACCCCAAAATAACAAATCAAGAGGAAACAATTGCAAACTTTCACTCAGTTATTTCCCTTAATCCATTATATTGTCCCTTTTTTTATTTCTTGTTTTTGTTAAATGTTAGTCATTACTTATAAACCGAACGATTATTGATATGAAGTATTGTGGGAAAGTGACACAAATTCCACAAGGTGTAGTTAGGAAGTTCTCTAAAAACATAAATGCTTACTTCAGTAATGATGTTCTTCTCATTCTTCTGCATTGTGTAAAATCTGTTTGATAGCTCCAATAGTGTAGTTGTACCAAAACTGGAACCGCAAGCCACCAGACGTCCGTGTTCTTGAACCTTAAGGCAATGTATCGGTTCATCACACACCTAAAATCAAACAGAAGAAACAGACATGAAAAAATATGAGCAAAGAATGGAGTTTCTATGCTAGAACTAGCAGTTAAATCTCCCTCAAATCATAGCCTACCATTTTAAATAAAGGCTACAGTGGATAGTGTGGCACTCCGCTGATTACGACGAGGGCTCCAGTTGATCCAATCAATGGAACAACCGACTTGTGAAATTAACGTGCAAGTGGCTGAGCACTCCACAGACACATGTATCCTTAATGTAGTTCTCAGGGGGATTCAGAGTGACACAGAAAGTGACAATCCTGGCCCTTTGAAATACAAGTTCTACTCATTTTTGCCAGCTGAGTGGACTGCAGGAATGTGACATAAAGTGTCTTGCCCAAGGACACAACATATCACAGGGAATTGAACTCATGACCTTACAATCATACCCCTACTAAGCCACATGCCTTCACAGTAAATAATGTAGTACAAGGTAAACTATGTCACAGTACAAATATATGAAATGGTCATAGCTGGGACACCTTTGATCTTTGACCTGCTTGATCAGCACTGAACTGGGGTTAAATGAGAACAACATGTATGAATTTTACTGGTTTCAATCATGTTTAAGAATATAGTCCTTCTCTGATCTTTTCAAATGAGTATCAAGGGAAGTTTTAATGATTATTGTTGTTGTATTTGTTGGGTTTTTTTTCAAGTCTGGATCAGCCTTGATTCAGTAGATCTATGATCAAATGCATTCCAAGTATGACTATCCCATCTTATATTCAGACATCATGTATCTAATGCTACATTATCCAGTGTAATCTTAGTTGAAAGAGTGTAATTTGTGGAAGAGATTTAGTTGCTTTTTCTAGCAATTCATGCAACCACTCTGAAGCATCTTCATTGTCTCATCATCTATTAGTTGGCTTAAAGTGGTGAAGCAGTAAACATAGTAACCATATTCCATTCTCGAAGAATGTCTGCAGAATACCAGTAAGTTTATTTGCCATGAGGTATGGAAAATATCAAATATTTCAGTTTTTTGCCCTTCAAGATGAAATAGAGAAAGATGAAGATTTTGTAGGAAAGGCTGTGGAAATCTTTAGCAAAATACACTGTTACAAGCAACATTTCAGGCTGTCTTGGTCTAAGTATAATTTCTTTCTTTATCCCTTTCTCTCTTTCTCCTGGGCCAAATTCAATGCAAATATTCTACCAGTTTTTACATTTAAAATGGTCGTATCCAGCCCAGATATTCTACCAGTTTTTACATTTGAACTGGCCATATATGGCCTAAATATTCCACTAGTTTTTACATCTAAACAGGCTGTATCCGGCTCAAACGTTCTACAAGTTTTTACATTTAAACTGACCAAATCCAGCCTAAATGTCATACCAGTATTTTACATTAATACTGGCCATATCTGGCAAAGTTTTCTACCAGTTTTTATATCCGAACCAGCCAGATCCAGGCTAGGTGCAGCTCTTCTGTTTACGAGTTCCAGTCAAACTGTCTAACCCATGCCAGCATGGAAAACAAATTCTAAATGATTAGGATGATGAAAACAAAAAAATTTCATTTAAGTTAGGTTATAAAGAAGATATTTCAAGCCAGGAGTGACACTATCTCAATCAAACAGCATTTATATCCATAAGTGCCAGAAGTGGATCAACTTAACTGCACTCATTTCTCTCTTATCATTTGAGTCAGCCTACTTTATCAATATTCCACTTCTCATTGCCTTCATTCAAATTGCTATGTGACAGGCAAGCCAACATGGAAGCCTCCACCTTGTCCCTTGACCTACAAGAAATGACAGGTCAAGGGATGTGGTAGAGGCAGTATTAAATAAAGGAGGATACATTAGACAATATAATCCGTAATATGTGAAAAAAAAAGAATAAAGAATAAAGACAGGATGGTCATAGCTAGAATGCCTTTGACCGTAGGTCTAATCTTTCAAGATTGATCTGAGGTTAAAAAGCAACAACTATATGAAAAGTTACTTCTGAAAATCCTAACACATCATCCAGTTTAAAACTTTCTTTGGTGCTTGAGTATTTAGTAGAATTTACTATGTTGCAGGCACTGAGACCAGACAGCCAGGTTCCTCTTCTGCTATTCTTTTTTTTTTTTTCCTTATCTTCAGATTAATATCTACAGATGCTCAGCTACCGATATGGTAGACTAGACATCCACCATATTAATTTCACCAATCGGGACAGGTTGCAAAATGTCATGGGCACTGCCCTTCCTTCTCCAGCTAAACTTAACATACATGTTATAAACAGAATGGTGGATCTCCGTCATTCAGTGAGAGGGTTCAATTGTTTAACCAACTGAATGAACGTGGAACTAGCTGAGCATTTCAGAGACAAGTATACCCCAGACATAATTCTTAGAATTAGTGTGGCAGTGTGATGAAGCTGTATTTTTTGAGCTACAGACTCCTATACAGATACTGTCGACCAAATTTCATGCACGAAGTAAAGGTCAATTGGAAGCTTTAGGAAATGACTGTTGCCCAAGATGCTACACTCAAGAATTGATCTTAGGACATCATAGTTGCAAAATGAATTGCTTAGCTATTTTGTCCAATCTACACCTACATAAACAGAATACATTACTTTTAAAACAAAATGAAAATAAAGAACTGATGACCTGAATAGTTAAAGATGGCTCATTTTGTTTATAAAGATAATCCCAGATGTCAAGTGTCCCATCCACTTTTGTGGTGAAGAATACAGCTGGTCGGACTGGACTCCAGGAACCATCACTCAAATAACAGGAATGTTGCCTAAAATAAGAAGCAATGGAGAATGACATGAAGAACGATGGGATGGTCAACTGAAATGATTCTGAAGAAACTGATGCAATAAAAATGTCATCTTTTTTTCAGGAGTGGGGTTACCATTGCTAAAATTTTTAAATGTATGAGACTTTATGTAGATATCTTCAAAACAAAACCAACAAAATCCACCCTTTTTAATCACAGGCAGTTAGGCTGTTTCTCCTGTACAGTTCATTTCTATGCCATTGTGTATTAATAAAATGTGCATCAGTAGGTAGTTTCTTATCATTGCAAGAATAGCTTTTGATGCATTGTGCATATTGTGCATATGGGTGCAGGAGTAAGAAGTTTATTTCCCAATCACATTGATCCAGGTTTAGTCCCACTGTGTGGCACCTTGGTTTCTTCTTCTACTATAGCCTCAGGCTGACCAAAGCCTTATGGTGTGTGTCTGTGTTTGTCTTCCACCACTGCTAGACAACCAGTGTCGGTGTGTTTATTTCCCTGTAATGTAGCAGTTCAGCAAAAGAGACCAATAGAATAAGTACCAGGATAAAGAAAATGAAAAGAGTACAAGGGTCAATTCACTGAATTGAAATTCTTTGAGCTGGTACCCCGTCATGGCAACAGTCCAATGACTGAAACAAGTAAAAGGATAAAAGTAAAAGAATTACAACACATAACCATTTAAAAGCTGAAAGAGTAAAATGAGCCACGAAATTTGTTTAATCATCTGGAAATGACTTGAAGACTTCATATCCACCTAATTTTCCAGTCCACCTAGGAATGGTGGTCATAAAACTGAAAATAAGGATAGCCTGTGTGGTAAGAAGCTTGCTTCCCAACCACAAGGTTCCAGGTTCAGTCCTACTGTGTGACACTTTGAGCAACTGTCTTCTGTTAGCCTCAGGCTGACCAATACCTTGTGAGTGTATTTGGTAAATGGAAATTGAAAGAAGCTCATTGTATATGTATATATATGTATGTGATATTTTTATATAAGCCTAAAGGTTATGGTGATCACCATGCAATGACTAAGGAAAATAGTCTAATAAAGGAGCATATAAGCCCACAACAGAAAAAAAGAAGCCTTTCCTACCAGCGTGGGAGTCGAACCCACATCCCTTTGTTAATGTGACTGTGTTACCTTTACACCAGCGAATCAGCTTCCCCATTTCTGTAAAATTTAAGAGCTATAATAGTTCATGTTTGTTTTTATGTAAACAAATCTTCTATATGCTTTCAGTGCAAATGGTTTTTTATATGGCGCCGATTTTACAGTCTTGTAAATAATAATAATGCTATTTTTATATAAGCTTTAAGCTTATGACAATCATCATGCAATGACTAAGGAAAATAGTCTAATAAAAGGGCATATAATCCCTCAACAGAAAAAAAGAAGGCTTTCCTACCCGCGTGGGGGGGGTCAAACCTACATCCCTTTGTTAATGCGACTAAGT
>NC_068985.1:78277133-78279851 GCF_001194135.2 Octopus bimaculoides
TATATATATATATATATATATATATATCTTTGTGTGTGTGTCTGTGTTTATCCCCACTCCATCACCACTTGACAACTGGTATTGGTGTGTTTACATTCCTGCAATTTGGTGGTTCAGCAAAAGAGACTGATAGAATAAGAACCAAGCTTAAAAATAAGGCCTGGAGTCAATTCATTCAACTAAAACTCCTCAAGGTGGTGCACCAGCATGGCCACAGTTTGGTGACTGAAACAGGTAAAAGATAAAAGATAAAAGATAAAGATAACTTAAGACCTTCAAACATGCCAAACACCTACTGTTCAGTAAGTCTTTTCTAAGTGATACAATGCAGCACTTAAAAGCTGTCTGAATGGTTCTTATTCCTCTGCTTCCATCCTTCCATTTAACATAGATCTTGTCAGTATTACTGTTGATGTGGAAGTTACCAATCAGTCATTGTATCATGCTAGTCTTGGTGTCCAAGCTGCAGATTTCTTTATGTGTCTGGTCTAGTATCCCAAATGTTAATGTGAGTGCAGGTGCTGTAAAAGCATTGTAAGGTGTGGTTCAATTGAATGCAGACTGTTCTGACCTCCACTGAAGTATTCCTTTGTCAGTTTGCTGAAGTATTCCTTTGTCAGTCTAGTTTTACTAGACTGACAAAGGAATAGCCCCAACATAAGCAATATTCTCATAAATTATGAAGTTATCTGTAATATTCACCACTAGTGATAGGGGAGATAGACAAACCATTCATGTCCATATTCCTCATTTGACTACCAAATATGAACACTTATCCTGACCAAACTCCATTCCTATGTTCCTCCAAGAATATATTGTGACCACTTCTAATTATCTCTTGGTGTCATGAATATTACTTAAGCAAGTTTAAGTTCATCAACAAGAAAGATATGGGTGAAATTAATCTTGAATTCATCTGCAGCTTCTCTCATGTAACCATTGTATTTTCATAACAGAGCTGACAAGGGATTCACTGCTAGAACAAAAAAGTATTACAGATAAATTGTTACTCTGAGATATTCCAGTTGATAGCCTAATTTTGCTAGTGACAATAGTGGTAATGGCAATTCTTATCAGTAGTGCTGTGAACCACATTGTTGTCAGTCTATTAATGGCATTAACTATAGTAGTAGGAAGCTTGGCAAAGCATAGTAACTCTATTATCCATGAATGAAGGACAGATACAAACAGCTTTTAGCCATAAAATGGACAGATTTCAGTAGCGTTGTTTTCTTCCTTAAGAACAGCTTTGTGTATGAGAAGTAGTTTGGTACATCCCCAAACTGCTTTCTTTACTCCTGCATGTTCTTCAGTCACTACATTGAATTTCACAGTGATCCTGGAAGAATACATTCAAGCAATCTGTGTATAATTCATGCACCACATTCAAGCACAGTATGGGGGTGTAGTTTCAGGCATCTCTTCGTTGTTAGCTACAATGTTGTATGTGCAATTGCCAACCAATCTTAGCATTCATTTGAACAGGTTGACAAGAGCTGTAAAACATGAAATTCCTGTACAAATAACTAAGAATCAAGGCTTAACCAGGGGATTTTCTGTCCATTAATTTTATAACAATCAACAGGAGAGTTTTATTGTTGATGTTATAAGATGATGGGCAGTAAATTGAGGGAGAACAGAATTCTGTTGTTCTGAAAAAACTACATAGGGATAAACTTAAGAGATTTTATAAAGGGTAACAAGAGGAAGATATGTGGCTACCATAATTGGATTTCAGGGGTGGGGTTACAAAATTATGTTGAAGAGGAGCAGAAATGGTTAAAGAAGAAGATAAAAGAGAAGGGGACCTAATGATTGTGAAACTTTATCATGGCAGATATGACCAGGACTGACTAACACCTGAACTACAATTGGTTAGCAATGAAGTTAAATATTTACTTAGTTCTCATGATGAAAGAATCTCTGCTTTCTTCAGACCAAATCTGGAAAAGACAAATAAACAAAACATTTGACATTTTAGAGCAATCATCATTATTAACCATTATCATCTTTTACTACATCATCAGCCTTTACTACTCTCAGATTCATTGTCATCATCATCATCATTATCATCATCACTATCACTAATATTCAACATCATCATTTTCGTTGTTGCCAGCATCATCTTCATCACCACTACAAACACCACTACCACCATACTCATCCCACCTAATATAACAACAAAAAACAAAGACCAGTTCGTTCAAAAAATTTGAAAGGAAAAAACACATAACATGGAAAAAAAAAAAACTAATTGTAAATGGCTTGGCACAGAATCTCTCTTATTGTTTATCTTGTTTCAGTCATTAGACTGCAGTCATGCTGGGGCACTACCTTGAAGAATTTTGTCAAATGAATCGACCCCAGTACTTATTTTTTGAAAGCCCATTGCTTATTCTATTAATCTCTTTTGTTGAACCACTGAATTACAGGGATGTAAAGCGATGGAGCGGGGGACAAACACAGACACAAAGACACACACAAACACACATACATTCATACATGTGCGGGTGACACATGAAATTTTTTCGAGCAGGGTCGTTGCCAGTGCCCCTGGACTGGCTCATGTGTGGGCAACACATGAAATCTTTCGAGCGGGATCGTTGCCAGTGCCCCTGGACTGGCTCTTGTGTGGGTGACACATGAGGCTTTTTTGAGCGAGATCGTTGCCGGGGTCCCTGGACTGGCTCTTGTGTGGGTGACACATGAGGCTTTTTC
>NC_068985.1:78281258-78296134 GCF_001194135.2 Octopus bimaculoides
GGATGACACGTAAAAGCACCCACTACACTCTCTGAGTGGTTAGCGTTAGGAAGAGCATCCAGCTGTAGAAACTATGCCAAATTAGATTGGAGCCTGGTGTTGCCATCCGGTTTCACCAGTCCTCAGTCAAATCGTCCAACCCATGCTAGCATGGAAGGCGGACGTTAAACGATGATGATGATGATGATGATGATATATATAAGGTGATGTTATGTTGCCAACTCAATATGGCAGTCCCATGAAAGGGAAGAATGCGACTGCTATTTAGCCCTGGGAAACACCGTTTCCAGTTGGCCTTGACACATTTTCTGTGTCCTTATGTTTTCAAACAGGAGAGATAAGCACCTCTACCCAGCAAAGCCAGCATCCAGAGACTAGTTTCAGAGTCATTACTCATCATCAGTCTGGAGTAGCATGGCTTGCTAGCTGTCAATGCTTATTCACCTAAGTTGGCAACATAGCATCACATTATCATGGTGATACTATATAAATCTCTCTGAGTGATTTAGAAATGCAATATTTCTATTTTCAAAATCAGTGAATGTATTTCACTTGAAATATATGTTTTCAAAGGCAAATAAGCACTGACAGCTAGCAAGCCATGCCTTTTTCTTGTTTTTTGAAGAATTCGAAGCGAGATTTTTTGTGCAAAGCCACTGTTGTTGGGTGGAAGTGACTAATGAAAAAAATGAAGAGTTACGCAGAAGCTACTGGAGGTCAAGACACCCTGGAGCCACATGTGCTGAAGCCGAAGAGGATGGAGTGGAATGAAGAGAAGATAACAAAATATTATGGCATGATAAAAAAAGAAGGATCAAACATAAAAATGACCCTGCCTGAGGAAGAAAAAAAGAAAAATGGAAAGCAGGACAGTGATATTCAGAACATTTTCAAATGAAGATAGGAGAATAGAACACACGTCGCAGGAAGAGATAAAGGAAATATTGAAGGAACGAATGGGTGAAGGAATAACTTTTTTTACAAGAGGAAGGAAATATGTGACTATAACAGTAACCTTTGCATCAAAAGAGGAGGCGAAAATGAATGATAACAGACTGATACTTGGAGAGAAATGGACATTGATGTTGAGCTGTTTGGGTAAAAGAATCGTCAGGGTCAGGGTGGGAAGAATCCCATCGTCGATAGACTCAGAATGGGTAATAGTTGCAATTTTTAATTCAGAGCTGGTGAAAGGAAGTGAAAACCTGGAGATTTGCATAGTAAGCAGAACTCAACAATTGAATTGATGGGTATATGGTATTGAAGAATATTACAAAGAAATGGCGAAAACTGTGGAATTACCAAATGGTGAAAAACTGGAAGTAATGTTGGAGTGGAGACCCCCAAAATGTTACAGATGTGGTGAAAGAGAGCACCTGAGAAGGAAATGCCCAAGAGCAGCAGTAGAAATGGTGGAAGAGAGTGTACAGTAAGATATAGTGGTGGAAAAAAAAGCAGAAGCAGAGAACGGAATATGATAGGAATTTGGCTGAGGTAAAACCCAGGAAAAGAGAAAGAAGAAAGTCACCGACGACAGTGGAAGTGAAGAAGTGTAAAGGAATGGAAGAAGAAACTCAACCCATGACAAGAAACGGAGAAAATTTACCAGTGGAAGTACCAGCAAAGGAATTAAAAGGACAGAGTCATGCAGACCAGAAACAAGACAACCCAGAAGTACAGAAACTTAAAAACATAGACACACAGACGAAACACGTAGAGTTACAGTCAAACGAACACACAAACAGACAAATACATGAACACACAGACTTAGAGATGAAGATACAAGAACACACAAAACAGCAGGAAAATAGAAACAAAAAGAGACAATATGAAAAACACAAACAAAAGGAAAATTATAGTGAGACAGGACACCCCCACCGTAAAGGAGTGTAAGAGTGAAAGACATTGCGAGAGACAGAAGAGATAAGTCGATACAATTTTGCAAAGACTGTAAGTGAGGAAAATAATTATTTAAACTTTTAAGGAAAAAAAGAAAAAATGGAAAAACAAGTCATTTTGCAATGGTTGAGTGAGCAGGTTTCCAAAATGTCTAAAAAAAAAAAATAATGTGATATACATTTGGTTGACTTTAATTTAAAAAAAAAAGGAAAAATAAGAAGTAAATCTTGTTTGAACATTTGTTTATAAGGTGTAATTATAGGGCAAAAGCAAAAAGGGAAGTCGCGGTTTCACCTCGGAGCAAGGCTAAAGGTTGTGTAAAAGTTAATGGTAAAGGAATACACAGTTTCATCTTGCAGAGAGGCTCTATTAGTGAGAAATTCTAGAAAATAAAACCAAAAAAAAGAAAAGGAACACACACTCACACATATACACTCACACACACATTAATAGATACATAACATATATGCAAATCTTACCTGTGCCTGCCAATCACCAACAGTGAGGAAGTTTTTGGTGAAAAAAGGGTTTCGTTGAACGGCATAGACTGGACCTGAATGCGCCTTGTAGATAGTGACAAGTTTTTCAGCATCTGATTTGGCTTTCCTGTTGCACAAAATGATAGTTCCATATTCGGTGCCAACCATAAATTTAGTAGGCTACAGTTTAGGAGAGAAGACAATACAAAAACAAGGAATAACATTAATTAAAGATCTGTTAATATTGATTTTAAATTTTGCCACAAGGCCACCGATTTCAGAAGAGAGAATAAATCGATTACATACATCAACCCCAGTGCTCACCTGGTACCAATTTATTGACCCCAGCGAATTTGAACTCAGAATGTGAAGACAGATTAAATGCCGCTAAGCATTTTGTCCAGTGCGCTAGCAATTCTGCCAGCTCGCCACCTTAACCCATTACCTCCCATAACTGGAATTTTTTTATGAAACTTTGATTTCTAGCATAAAACAGCCTTAGAAACACGCTGGAATGATCAAAATAACATTTCAAAATAACATTTTAAATAGAAATAAGCAAGATATTGAGTGAAAAATTAGCAAACCTCATTTGAATATCAGAGAAATATACCTAGTAGATATAGCAAAAAGGTTAGATATATGTAAATATTGACAGATAATTACGAAATTTGTAATTTTTAAGTGATCTCATATGAGATCACTGGTAGGTAATGGGTTAAGCTATGTTAATATTGATTTAAAACTTTATCATAAGGCCACCGATTTCTGGAGAGGGAGTAAAGCAATTACATACATTGACCCCATTGCTCAACTGGTACTTATATTATTGACTCCAAAACGATGAAAGGCAAAGTCAACTTCAGCAGAATTTGGACTCAGAACACGAAGATGGATGAAATGTTGCGAAGAATTCTGCCAGCTCACTGCCTTAACCTGTGTTAATATCCATTTCAAATTTTGGCATAAGGCTAGTAAGTTTGGGAAAGTGAGTGAGTCAATTGCAGTGACCCCGTTGCTCAACCAGTACTTGTATTACTGACCCCAAATGGATGAAAGGCAAAGTCGACCTCAGCAGAATTTGAACTCAGAACATAAAGACAGACAAAATGCCACTAAGCATTTTCCTGGTGTGCTAATGATTCTTATTTCTTTATTGCCCACAAGGTGCTAAACATAGAGGGGATAAACAAGGACAGACAAAGGTATTAAGTTGATTACATCGACCCCAGTGCGTAACTGGTACTTAATTTATTGACCCCGAAAGGATGAAAGGCAAATCAATCTCGGCGGAATTTGAACTCAGAACGTAATGGCAGACGAAATACCGCTAAGCATTTCACCCGGCATGCTAATGATTCTGCCAGCATGCTGCCTTAGGCTGGGTTAATATTAATAGTTGTGAAGGCAGAAAGCTGGCAGAATCATTAGCATGTCAGGCAAAATGCTTAGTAACTTTTTGTCTATCTTTACATTCTGAGTTCAACTTCTGCCATGGTTGACTTTGTATTTCATCCTTTCAGATTCAATAAAACAAGTGCCAATTTAGCACTGGGGTCAATGTACCCTTCCTCCAAAATTGTTGGCCTTGTGCTGAAATTTGAAATCTATATTATTAATAGATGTTAGTTTACCTTAGAAGAGTCATTTTTTCCCATAAAATCACATGCACTGGTTATGTTTCATTTCTTTTATTATTATTAATCAACTAAGGCAGTGAGCTGGCAGAATTGTTAGCATGCTGGGAAAAATGCTTAGCAGCATTTTTGTCCATCCTTATATTCTGAGTTCAAATTCCACCGAGGTTGACTTTGCCTTTCATCCTTTTGGGGTCAATAAATTAAGTGCCAGTGAAACACTGGGGCCAATGTAATTGATGACTAGTCCTCTCCCCCCAAAATTTCATGCCTTGTGCCTTTAGTAGAAAGGATTATTATCAATCAACTTATGCAATGAGCTGACAGAAATGTTAGCATGCCAGACAAAATGCTTAGCAACACATCGTCCATTTTTACATTCTAAGTTCAAATTCTGCCAAAGTCATCTTCGTCTTTCATCCTTTCACAATCAATAAAATAAGTAGCAGTTGAACATCATGTCAACTTCCCTTCAAAAGTTGCCAGCCTTGTACCAAAATTTGAAACCACCATTATCAATCAACTAAAAGCAGAAGCTGGTAAAATCATTAGAGCATCAGAAAAGACGTCTTGTGGTATTTTTACCAACTCTTTACATTCTGAGTTTAAATCCTGTCAATTGTCATCTATGCCTTTCATCTTTTTGGGTTGGATAAAATAAAGTACCAGTCAGGTATTGATGTTAATGGTATTGACTAAGACCCTCCCCTCAAAATCATTGGCCTTGTGCCTCAATCAGAAACCGTTATTATCATTCAACCAATTAACTAATTGATTTCAAATTTTGGCACAGGGCCAGCAATTTTGGAGGAGGGGGTAAGCAGATTACATCGAACCCCAGTGCTCAACTGGTACTTATTTTTTTGACCCCAAAAGGATGAAAAGCAAAATGAATCTCAGCAGAATTTGAACTCAGAACATGAAGACAGATGAAATGTCACTAAGCATTTTGCCTGGCATGATAATGTTTCTGCCAGCTGTTCGCCTTAACCAATTAACTAATTAACTCATCAATTATTTGCCCAAACAATCAAAGTTCTTTCGCCACCATCTGCAACCATCCCAGTAGTGTGCCATCAGCTGCCTCACTTTTGACAAACCAAGAAATGAACTCATTGATCAATCAATTAACTTAATAGATGTAGTAGTTTATCAATTAATTAAGTAGATAAATTAATAAAAAAGATTAGGTAATTAATTAATTTCTTTAGTGACAATAGTAAAAAGATGCAAAATATGATCAGTGCATGTGTTTTTATTGGCAAAATGACCCTCCCAAGGTACAACAACATGTTTCAACATGATTTCACATCATTAATCTTGCAAAACAAATACAAAAATGATATATGAATAGATTTACTTGACTAACATTCTTTCTACCTTGTTAATATAACATTCTTATTAAAGAAATTGTCGTATCAATTAACTGAAATAAAAAAAAACAAACAAACTATTTGTTTTAGAACCTTTCACCACTACCACAATCACAACTGTCTCCATCCTGATTACCACTCCTATCATCATCATCATCATCACATACATCAACACACACTATCATCACCATTACCACAACACTGCTACCACCACTACTACAACCACTAAAACCACCACCACAACTACTACCATTATCTCCAATACTATCTCTTCTACTAAGAGGCAGTTTCTATGCAACACATGTATGATCTGCTAGAAAATGCAATTAAATCCCTGGAGGCAACTAGCTCTAAATCAGCCCAGATTAAGCAGATCCATTATCAAAAACACTCTTGATGCAACCATCCTGTCTCTTTATTTTCCAAACCATACATCTCAGAGCATATTATTCTACATGATATTCTTCAATTTTTAAGATGACAGGGTTTAAAATTTGGTAATGAGCTGCACAGAGAGAATAAAGTTTTAAATTTGGCTTCTATTTTACTGACTATCACAGTCTGCAGGGATTTTTACACTATATATATATATATATATATATATATATATGTTGTGTATGACATATATTAAATATGTATTATCTATGGCAAAAAGCATTGGTGTGGGTACTAGTTCTATATAAAAAGCACTGGTGATGGTGCCACTTAAAAGCATCCAGTACACTCTGTAAAGTGGTTGGTGTCAGGAAAGACCTCCAGTCAAAGCAGACTATGGAACTTGGTGTGGACCCTGGCCTTGACAGTTCCTGTTCAACTCATGCCAGCATGGAAAATGGACGTTAAATGTTGATAATGCTGATGATGATGATATCTATATTGTTGTTATTATGTTAAACTGTTGTATGTCCAAATTTGACCAAATACATTTTTTTCAATATTTATTTTTGCAAGCAAACTATCATGTCTCCAGCTGCTTCAGATGCCAAGATATCAAAAATTGTCAAAGTATAGAACAAGGGTTTTGCTATGGAATGGTAAAACTATTTTTTCACTTCTTGACAAAGCAACGTTTTGGACTTACACCACTTTTGCATAATAGCAACGATATGTATTATTGGGCCATCCCATAAATAATGCAGTTTTTCCAATTGCATGAACTAAATTGCATGAACTAAATTGCACGAACATGGTGGGGAATGGGATAAACTACCTGCATCAACTTACTATTGAAAGCATGTAGTAATTTTACCTTGCATTTATTCATAGTGCAAGTTTTGAAGAATGCAGTTCGATTTTAACAGTTATTTTTTCAAAGCTATAATAGAAGTGACAAAGGAGCATATTTGGCATATTTTGCTTTCTGAGTTCAATAAAGGCAACAACACAATGGAAAGTGCAAGGAATATTAATGCAGTATATGGGGATTGAACAATAAGCATAAGTCAGTGTCAATGGTGGTTGCAGAAATTCCAAGCCGGAAACTACAGCCTAGAAGATGAGCCTTGTCCTGGAAGATCTGTAGAGCTCAATGAGTATGTCCTGCAAACCCTAGTGGAACAAAATCCCATCGTAACAGTTAAGGAACTAGCAGAGAAGCTTGGATTTGGTCATTCAACCATTCATCAACACCTGCATGCCATCAGAAAAGTCAGCAAACTGGGTCAATGGGTTCTTCACAAACTTTCCAAGTTTAATCACATGCAGAGAGTGAATGTGTGCTTGCTCTTCTTTGCTGTCATGTCTCATGAATGGACCTTTTTTTGGACTGAATAGTGACTGGTGACAAGAAATGGGTTATCTATAAAAATGTCAAGTGCCAAAGACAGTGGGTAGGTGGAAGAGTATTGTAGAAAATGAAGGAGAGTATATTTTAGATTGGAAAAGAACCTTGTTTATCTTAAATTTGAAAAATAAAAGAAGTATTAAAAAAACCACATTATTTAAGGGATGACCCAATATATATGTAATAATTAAATTATATATTATGCACTTCATTGTACTTTATTATGCACATGTTCCTCTGGTAGGTAGAAAAATTGTCTTGCATGGAACCAGTCTGTGGGACAAAAATGGTTGAGGACTGCTTGTTGTAAGAGGTCATGTGTACTGCATTCATGCCTAAAAATGAAAAAAAAAACAGGGTAAAAGAAAAAAGATGACATAAATACTCCCGTACAATAGTTGGTTCGTATTCTAAACTCATAGCACCCTGGACCTTTGTGGGATCTTGTTTCTTGGTTGGATCCAGCAGCAGTGTTTCAGTGGGTTCTGACATTTTCCTGTTGTCCCACCACAGAATTTTGCCATCTGATGAAGCTGAAAAGTACTCATTGCCAGTTTTTGACTGGATCCAAATAGCTTTGTGAACTGGCTCGCGGTGACTCATAGGTACAGGGGTCATCTCAACAGGACTGGGTCCCTTCCGTGTATCCCAATATCCTGCAAGTATATGTGAATCAAAAAATTAACAGGAGTGACCTCAAACTTTTGATTTTTTTGAAAGAAGTGTTACTATATTGCTAGCAAAAACACACACACACACAGATGCACACAGCATTAAACAGAAGAGGCAGAAGAGGTTAGGGAAGTGACCATGATCTTTGAGTTACCCTTAGTTTTGTGAGAATAATGTGGTGGATCACATATATATATATATATATATATATCAGTGGCAAAAGGTGACTTGGAAACCAGGACAAGCAGTCCATAATGCTAGCCAATCACTAAGGCAGAGAGTGGGGTAGTGGAGCCTTACTTTCCCCCCACCCCAAAAACCATTTGCCTTCTCTCCACCTGTGAACATGATTTGAACTATTTTTAATGTGAGTAAATGCACTTCTACCAACAGGCCATGCTTCAGGTTTCATATTCCTCTCCATTGTACTTGATGTTACCCTATTAGCAATATCCTAGCCATGATGATCATTTTTGGTTACAAGAGAAATCTGAGAAAATGATAGAACCTACAAGTAATGAGCAATCTAAAATTTATTTGTAAATCAGTTTAATTCTTCATCTCCTTTGGGCAAATTCATTAATCATTTTCTTATAAAATGTATCGGCACCAAGCTCTACCTTCATCTTCAAAAGTTCTTTATTCATGAAAATGAAGACCAAATTACTCAATCTCTCTTCACCTTAAGAACATCTCATATAATTATTTACTTGCTTTAATGAAGAAAGTGATTTCTCACAGGAAGCAGATGTAGCAGGTTTGGTTAGAATAAGACTTAGTAATTTTGTTACTTCTGCCAGAGACTGGTTTAGTTCAAGCTCCCATATTATATCTGTGACTTCTCAGATGCTTGACACTTGCTTTGCAAAATCTGCAGCATATACTGATTTCAGCTCACATGTCAAATCCATTTAAATCATCCAATATATTTTTATAGACATCCAAAGATGAAAATGCTTCCATTGAAAATGTTTTTCATAGGCATGAAAAAGCTTCAGATTCAACAATGCAACAAATCTCAACTCCTCCATTGCTTTAAATCTTTGCTCAATGTAAACAATAACTTCATGTAAAATGTTCTTAAACAAAGTTCTTAAAATAGCTTCTGGTATTTGATATTGATCACATTTCTCTGGTGATTCAGCAACACCGTCCAGAACCCGGTAGCAAAATTCCTCAGATTTGGTCTTGATATTGTAGTGAGCCCTAGGATTTGAATCCTTTTCACTAAATGATCCATTCACTATCATGACTGAGCCACAGTTGGGGTATGCAATCTTGTTGTGAATGCTATTTATCAGCTATTGATTTGCAGGAGATCAGCTACCAGTTAGAACATCATCTCAAGTATCCTTGAGATTCATGCCCTTTTCTCTAGATAAGTAGTTTCATGCCAAAAATCAACCAGAGCTCTCATGGCATTTGAAGAGAACACAACTCGGCTCTGGCTAAGTAAATCAAGAACAAAGCTTCAACAAGATTCAGTGTTCTCACATATTCAAGATGACTAATGGCTGAGAAAATACAGTAAAGTTGATCCTGATATCCTAGTCTCTCTACCAGTGAGGATTTGATCATTTATGTATGTATTTATGGTCAACCTTCTCCTAAATAAATCTGATGTTAAACATTCAAGAGTTTTGCTTCTGTTTGTAATATATGCAGCCAGCCTAATCTCACATCACAAGCAATACAACAGTTACACCTACTGCAACAATATCAACCAATTGTCACAAATACACCTTGAAATATCAAGCAAATATTTTGAAGAAACGCAAACAGAATTTCTGAGCCACTCAATATGGTTTCAAAAACCACTAATAAAAATTCAAACTAAAATCTTCTAGGATTGCAATGAATTTCCTTGCCTGTGCTAATTCTGAAGCACTCCAATCCTCTGGATTTTCTAATATGGTTGAAAATACCCCAGAAAAGACAATAATGTTGTAGGACAAAATTATCGACAATTGAAGCAGTATCAATTCAAAATAGCGTTTTTTATATCATGCTTAAAATAGATATATTGTTGAAAGATTTTTAAACTGCAGTATTCATCTCAAGAAAACTCATTCTCTAGATGTATAGTTTTTCAAAAACACAGAAATGAAGAGTATTTGGCGGCTAGTTTAACTGTCAGGGAAAATGGTAGAAATTGATATTAAGCAGTGCCAACAGTTGAGGGTATCAAATGATTCAACCATCGTACTATGAGGAGTATACAGAGGTGGTATTAAACCACAGGTGTGCTTATCTAACTACCTCATTACAACAGTGGTTAGCTCTTCTTGTGGAAAAATTCATATCAATAGTAAAATAACAAATTATGAAGACAAAGAGCTTCAGAAGTGAATTGTTTAGAAATATGCAGCAGGATCTACATAAACTCACATTTCTAAACTTCTACTTTTTTTGGTCATTAGACTGTGGCCATGCTGGGGAACCACCATGAAGAATTTTTTGTCGAATGAATCAACCCCAATACTTACTTTTTGTTAAGCCTGGTACTTATTTTATCAGTTTCTTTATGCCAAAATGCTAAGTTAGAGGGACATAAATACACTAACACTGATTGTCAAGCAGTGGTGGGGAACAAACATAGACATAAACACACACACACACACACATATAGATGAAGATAGCTAAGGCCAGTCTATGGGATTACCCTGGGTTTCATGTTCATAAACTCAAGGTAATTCCATAGACCAGCCTTATCTATCTTTATCTATAAACTATATTGCTCTATAACTTAGTGTGCTTCTTTTTCGGATCTAAGATTTACCGACAATACATACACACACACACACACACACACACACACACACACACATATACTTTATTAAAAAGCAGCAAAAATATCACAAAAACTGTTACTCAGAGATTCACGTTCACGACAGTGCCATCTTGTTACATGGCACCATCACCAGTGCTTTTTTATGTGGTACCTGCACCCACACCAATGCTTTTTTACATGGCAAACTACAATACTCTTCTTTCATATCAATATTTTGTTGTTGAATTGTCAAAGGAGTCTAAGGTGTTCAGAAGCCAGTGATGAAAGACTTACCAAGTTGTCCATTAAAACAACCACCCAATATGATATGACAGTCCTTTGGGTTATATTCAATGCACACCAATGATGAAGGCGGGTGTAGTGACATCTCAGGCTTGTTGGTATTTTCTACATACAAGAAAAATAATGTCATTAATATCACTGTGAGTTCAAGAAAATAACATCAAAAACATAATTAAAATTTAAACAACTATTTTTTTTTTTTTGTTAAACTTCTGTTAAAAATATTTGCTTTGTTTCAATTAATTTTGGAAATAATAAAGATTTTAGTGAAGCAACTTTGTCACATATCTGGAACAAAACTAACATGAAATTTTGATGGAAGGTTTGACCCTTTAACATTCAGATTACTCTGTCAAATGTAATGTTATTTATACTGTTTTGAATTAATCATACACTATCTTGTAGCTTTGATTTTCCATTGATGTGATTGTTTATTTTTAGAATAACATTACAGGGTAGATGTGTTTTATAATGTGGTCTCTGTATATGTCACCTTAGTGTCATGCACTAATACAGTGTGATATATATAGTACCGTGGAGGCGCAATGGCCCAGTGGTTAGGGCAGTGGATTCGCGGTCATAGGGTCGAGGTTTCGATTCCCAGACCGGGCGTTATGAGTGTTTATTGAGTGAAAACACCTAAAGCTCCACAAGCCTCCGGCAGGAGATGGTGGCGAACCCTGCTGTACTCTTCCACCACAACTTTCTCTCACTCTTACTTCCTGTTTCTGTTGTGCCTGTAATTCAAAGCGTCAGCCTTGTCATACTGTGTCACGCTGAATATCCCAGATAACTACGTTAAGGGTACACGTGCCTGTGGAGTGCACAGCCACTTGCACATTAATTTCACGAGCAGGCTGTTCCGTTGATCGGATCAACTGGAACCCTCGATGTCGTAAGCGACGGAGTGCCAACAACATATAGTATCACACGATAGAGTAGACACCAACTGTCTCCACTTGATATATTCCCAAACACTCTGCCAACAACAGTAACCAATCCAAAACAACTCTCAATGAACTATAACAACTTTTCAACAATTTCCTGCAACTCCACGAACAACACCTTTCAACTTCTTGTGATTTTTCATCTCTCCCTCTCAATCAAACATGCTACTACTTATACGAGTTCAGCTAGTCCATTCTCACAGGGAGTGTCATGATTCTAGCCATAACATCTCCCCTTTTGAGATTTGACTTCTGTAGGAAGTGCAAATTGTTTATTTGATTTTATTCTTTCTTTTTTTCATCATCACCTCCCTCTTTTGTGAGATTTTAATTTCCTCAGAAGTTTTAATACTTCTTTCACTTAGGGGCTATTTCTAGTCGTTTTGTTTATGTTTTCTATTGCTGATCCACCTAGGTTCAGCTACTTTTGCCGTTGGAACATTGAACAAATCATAATAAATTTTCATCAGTATTTCTTCTCTTTCTCTGGTATGTTTAGACTTCAACTGGTTCAAATGTCATCTGTGCTCTCCTATTTGACTTTTTATTATGTACATCATATTGCCTATTCTTTTCATCACTATACCAACCTCCCAACCTTGTCTTCCATTCTTATATATTTTGAAAAGAACTTTATCCCCCACATTAAAATACTTTGTCGTGTTTCTTGGGTTTTCCCTATAATTTTTTTTTTTTCTTTGTAGGTAATAATTTATCAGAAATTGATTTTATCTTCCAGGACAACTTGCCTGAACAAGTGTTCAGGTTAGGTGTTAGCCTGTAAACCCTTAAGAATTGACTTAGTACTGCATCATTGCTTAACTCATTTCCTGACGTTTTTTAGTGCTCGCTTAAATGTGTCTATGAACCTTTCTGCTTGCTATTTGATCTTGGGTGACGCAGTAGAGTAGGGATGTGATTGACTGCATACCTCTTGCAGAAATTTTAAAATTCATACCCCGAAAACTGTATTCTGTTATCCGATACTACGGTGTCTGAGACGTCACATCATGCAAAAAGTTTGTGAAGAAATCTTATTGTTACCTTCGAGGTTGGTTGACTGCATTTATATATCTCCAGCCATTTGGTATAGCTGTTTACTATGATCAGACAATACGCGCTGTTCACCAGTCCAGCAAAATCTATATGTAGTCTAGACCACAGACTGTCTGTCTTCGGCCACGATTGGAATTTCACCAGTGGTGACTTTGCTGTGAAAGCACAACCTCTGCAGAATTTCACCAATTGTTCAATATCATGGTCTATAGTAGGCCAATACACATAACTCCTCATTATTGATTTCATTCTTGAAATCCCTGGGTGTCCCATATGAAATTCACTTAATACACACTGGCACAACTCTTTGTGCATACATCAACACATTATCAAACAGAGAAAAATGGTTCATATTTGTGTTACATATATTTTTATTTTCTTTTACCTTCAATGTTTCTTTCCTCTTTGCAATGAATTTGTCATTCTCCAATTCTAATTTTATATCTTGAACAGTTACTGGCAGCTCCCAAATGATGTTACACAAAATGTTCTTTATTGCATTTTCAAACTCACAATGTGGCAATCACAGTATCTTTGAATAGTTTCGTATTTTTTGGAATTAACCCTGATAAGCAATCTGCATGGCCTAACCTCTTGGATATACTCCAGCTTAAAGTCGTAATTCAACAGTATTGTACCCCAGCATTGTAACCTATTTGCAGTATGGTTAGGAATTCCTTTCTTCAAATTAAAAATTGATAATAATTACCGGTGATCAGTTTGTAGCCGAAAAATTCTACTGTGCAAAAATCTGTGAAATTTCTTCATGGTGAAAATGATCACTAGAGCTTCTTTCTCAATTTGACTATAGTTTCTCTCTTCCACTATCAGAAAATATGAGGCATGAACCGCTGCCTTCATATTGCCATCTTTGTATTTGTGTAGCATCACTACTCCTATACTGTATTCAGAAGCATCAGAAGCTACAACAATCTCTGTTGCAGAATCAAAATGAGCCAGCAACAATTTCAATATATTATATACTTTATTAGCAAATCATTTAATGGAGCTCTCAATTCATGCATATTTGGTATATAATTTTGGTAATAATTTGCTAGACCTAGAAAAGCTTGTAAGGTCGTTATATTAGCCGGGGGGATATTTTTAATTGCGTCTGCCCTCGACAGGTCCGGTTGTCGTCGTCCATTCCTGTTGATAATTTGTCCTTAATACTTAATTTTAGGTAAGAAAAATTCACATTTTTCCTCACTCAGTGTGAAACCGTAATCTCTTATTTTTTCGAAAACACATTTTACATGCTCAACATGCTGATCCCGAGATTCAATTTTAATTAATATTTCATCCAGGTATGGAATTTCAAATTCATAGTCGGCTAACATTGCATTCATAACCTGTTGGAAAATTGCAAATGTGACCTTTAGACCAAATTGTAATCTGTTATATTCATATAGTCCTTTATACGTATTCACTGTTACAAGCTTTCCTCGTCTACTCTAATTTGTAGGTACACATTGAAGAGATCCAGTTTTGAAAATATCTTGCCCCTGTTTAACTTCACAAAAATATCCTCTAGAGTAGGTACTGGATAGTGACACATTTTCAGACATTCATTCAAGCCAATGGAAATATCAGTACACACCCTGATTTTGTTATTCTCTTAACGTAGTTCTCTGGGATATTCAGCGTGACACAGAGTGACAAGGCTGACCCTTTGAATTACAGGCACAACAGAAACAGGAAGTAAGAGTGAGAGAAAGTTGTGGTGAAAGAGTACAGCAGGGTTCGCCACTATCCCCTGCCGGTGCCTCGTGGAGCTTTAGGCGCTTTCGCTCAATAAACACAATGCCCGGTCTGGGAATCGAAACCACGATCCTATGACCACAAGTCCGCTACCCTATCCACTGGGCCATTGCACCTCCACATATACATACATCTATACATACATACATACAAACATACATACATACATACATACATATATATATATGTATACATA
>NC_068985.1:78297047-78297819 GCF_001194135.2 Octopus bimaculoides
ATATATATATATATATATATTGGACACTAAACTCTACTTGCGAAGACCTGTTGGGGCAAGTGAAATCGTAATTGAACCATACTCGATGACTGGCACCTGCGCCAGTGGAGCACTAACAGCACTGTCCGAGCATGTTCATTGCCAGAGCAGCTGTCTGACTTCCGTGCTGGTGGCCCATAAATAGCACCATTTGAGCAAAACGGTTACCTCCGTTGCCTTCTAGCACTTGTGCTGGTGGCATGTTAGAAAATCATTCGAGCGAGGCTGTTGCCAGTGCTGCTGGACTGGCTCCCATGCAGGTGGCAAATAAAAAACACATTTTTGAGCATGGCCATTGCCAGTACCGTGTGACTGGTCCTCGTGCCGGTGGCACGTAAAAGCACCTACTACACTCTCAGAGTGGTTGGCGTTAGGAAGGGTATCCAGCTGTAGAAACTCTGCCAGACCAGATTGGAGCCTGGTGCAGCCTTCTGGCTTGCCAGTCCTCAGTCAAATCGTCCAACCCATGCTAGCATGGAAAGCGAACGTTAAACGATGATGATGATGATATGTAACTACACATATGCTGTTCACAATTTCTTTTCCTTCTTCAGACTTTTGCCTTTCTCCTTTTTGATAAATAGCTATGCTCAAAACATCAAACTCTTTCTTTTTATTGAGCATCAAGCTAATACATTCCTTGTGCACGTCCTCTTGTTGTCTGTTAATTTTATTCATTTATTTGAATTGACTATATATACATATATATACATATATACGACGGGCTTCTTTC
>NC_068985.1:78300846-78310017 GCF_001194135.2 Octopus bimaculoides
TATATATATATATATGACTGTCTATATGTCACTCCTAACGCCAACCACTCTGAGAGTGTAGTGGGTGCTTTTTACATGCCACCAGTACAGGGGCCAGAGGAGCAGTACATATATATATATACACATATATATGTATATATGTATTTATATGTATGAATATATGTATGTATATATACATATATATATGATGGGCTTCCTTCAGTTTTCATCTAATAAATCCACTTGCAAAGCTTTAGTTGACTAGTGGCTATAGTAGAAGACACTTGTCCATGGTGTCACACAGTGAGATTGAATCAAGAACCATGTGGGAAGCAAACTCCTTACCAAGCAGCTACACCTGCACCTCTATAAAAAGTTGAAGGCTGCCCATAGGACTCGATCTCATATCTCCTATAGAAATGACAGATGTTATACCATCGTACCAAAGTGGTTTGCTCATTCAAAGCCAACCTGGACTAAGTAACAATAACAATAATAATAACAAAAATAAAATAAGAACAATGATGATGACACAATAGCACAGATAAGAAATTGATGTCTTACCAATACTCCAGATATATGAGTACATTGAAGACTTTATCTCAGGTGTATCAAAGTCTAGATTGCAATATGACACAGCCAGCCGGGATGGCCCATCTGGATACCAGGTAACAGAGGATGCTGTACGGTTGCGGTCATTTGGATCTCTGAAAAGGAGAGAAAGATATAAAATATTTAGAGAACTTTTCCTTCATTGGACACTAAACTCCGCTTGCGAAGACCTGTTGTGGCAAGTGAAATCAAAATCGAAATCGAACTAAATTCGACGACTGGCACCCATGCCAACATCACTTTCATTGGACACTAAACTCGGTTTGCGAAGACCTGTTGGGGCAAGCGAAAGCAAAATCGTGATGGCACCTGTACCAGTGAAGTGCAAAGAGCACCGTCCGAGCGTGATCATTGCCAGAGCAGCTGTCTGGCTTCCATGCCGGTGGCACGTAAATAACACCATTTGAGCGTGATCGTTACCAGCGTCGCCTTCCTGGCACTTGTGCTGGTAGCACGTGTAAAGACATTCAAGCGAGATCGTTGCCAGTGCAACTGGACTGGCTCCTGTGCAGGTGACACATAAAATACACCATTTTTAGTGTGGTCGTTGCCAGTACCGCCTGACTGGCCTCTGTGCCGGTGGCATGTAAAAGCACCCATTACACTCTTGGAGTGATTGGCATTAGGAAGGGCATCCAGCTGGTTCACCAGTCCTCATTCAAATCGTCCAACCCATGCTAGCATGGAAACCAGACGTTAAACGAGGATGATGATGATGATGATGATGATGATGATGATGATGATGATGTGGCCTTTGCTTCAATTAATTTTTAAAATAACAAAGAATATAGTAGAATAATTGTGTCATTAATATGTTAGTGTCTGGAACAAAATTAAGATGAAACTTTAATGAAAGGTTTTAATTTAGATCACTATAACAGGAAATTAGTATGGTGGAACCAGGAGTGGTCTGAAGCAGGTGGGTATCAAAAGGATTAAAAAGGGTTGACTAAGTCCATGATCATCAATTCTCAATAAGTCTATTGCAGCACACTGTTATGTCACAAGCAGTATCTAGGTGTGCCATAATTTTGTTAAATATTATTTAAACCAATAAAAAAAATTGACACTAGTGCTTAAGTGTCTCAACAAATAAGTTATTCTTAATTTTGATATAGAAGCAGAAGTGGTTGTGTGGTTAGGAAGCTTGCTTCCCAACCACATGGTCTTGGGTTCAGTCCCACTGTATGGCACCTTGGGCTAATGTCTCCTACTATAGCCTTGGACTGATCAAAACCTCATGTGTGGATGTAGTAGCTGGGAACTGAAAAAAATCCTTTATACATATATATATATATAACTGCAACTCCATCAGTTACAACAACATGGTTTCCAGTTGATCTGATCAATGGAACAGCCAGCTCATGAAATTAACATGAAATTAACATGCAAGTGACTGAGTACTCCACAGACACACATACCCTTAACATAGTTCTCAGGGAGATTCAGCGTGACAGAGAATGTGACAAAGCTGGCCCTTTAAAATACAGATACTACTCATTTTTGCCAGCTGAGTGAACTGGAGTAACATGAAATAAAGTGCTTTGCTCAAAGACACAGCACGCTGCCAGATATTGAACTCACGGCCTTACAATTATGATCCGAATACTCTAACCACTCAGCCACGCACCTCCAAAACAAATTTCACTGCAGTAGTTACCATGAGAAAATTTCTCATATTGGCTTTTGGTACAAAATACATGCTTGTTTATATTGCTAACGGGGAGATAAATCCCTGCCATCTCCAGTACTGAGACCACCAGATCATGTGATTTCAACCTTTCTTGATTTTGTCAATGGTGGACATTCAACTGCTAGAGATATCAGCAACTCATCTCCCCACCAGCAATATATAGAATAATTACCTGAACAGGTGCTGGTTCCATGATTAGCCAGTGAGTTAGTTAAAAAATATACGTTAGCAGCAAAGGTAGTATTAATATCAGGAGGAAATATTTATCCCCACTTAAACATGGATGTTCTGTTAGAACAAACTTTACAGATACCATGTAGATACCATGAGAGAAATGCTCATATCAGCTTTTGGTGCAAAAGGCATGCCTGTTTATATCACTAGCAGGGAGATAAATCCCTTCCACCTCCAGCACCAACACCACCAGATCACATGATTTCAACCTTCCTTGGTTTTATCAATGATGGATGTTTGACCGCTAGAGATAGCAGCAATTCATTTCCCTGCCAGTGATATATAGGAAATCAGTACCAGAACAGGTGGTGGTGTCACAATTAGCCAGTTAGTATGTTGAAAAATATTTATTAGCAACAGAGGAAGTATTAATACTAAGAGGGAATATCTATCCCTGCTTATACATGGATGGGAATGATGAAGAAAGAGAAGTAAGAGAAGAGCAAGTGGGTTTAGATATGTGATATCTGATACTAATTAAAGCAAAGATCACAAGGTTAGGGTAGCCAAGTAGCTTACATCAAAGTCACCAACAAAAGAAAGAAACTAATTCAATGAAGCAAGCAAATATTTACCTGAAAAGATTGACTGTTTTGGCAGATGGTGCTTCATCAGTGTCATGAATATCAACATCTTTAAAATATTCTTCATAAATGTCAATAGCATTGTTCTGTTTGATACAGTGTTCCATAACCTAGCAACAGGATGGTACAAGAAACATATCTGTATTTGTTCATTTCATGAGAATATTATAATGTGAAGAGGTGATTCCTCCCACTTCCTACACGATTACTTCTCTTGTCTGTCAACATCACACTGAGTTATCATTCACATTACTCTACCAGCCAAAACACAACTTGTCAAAGACTATATAAATCTAGAAAGAACAAAGTAAATCTCAGTCTCATAAAGGCAAGTAAACCAAAAATTTTGAAGTCACTGTCAACCTTTTCATTGTAAAAGTTAATAAATGTGTACTCTATTAAACTAAAAAGTATTGAGTAATCATACAGTTTGGTGTTGAAATATTTTTGTTTATATCATAAAAACACAAACACATATATACATATGTGTATATGTCAAGTAAGTTTTATCTTAATAATTTTGATGCACACTCTATACAATCTTTTTACTCTTTTTCTCTCTCTTATTCTTTTACCTCCTCTTCTCCCACTATTCTATCCTATTACTCTGTAACTCTCTCTCCCTCACTCCTCCTTCCTTGCTCACATGGCTCCCACGTCACCATCGGCCATCTTTCTTTCTTTCTCTCCATTGTAGCTGGAAAAAGGAAGATGTGTTCTTGTTTGTCTCCTGTCCTAGCTTGATTTACACATTTGCCACCACAACCTCATTTAGGCTTAGCAGCCCTTCCTGTTTGTTTTCACTGACCTGTTTGCGTTACCAATTTTGACCCTCTGCAAAGTCCCAAATTTTATTTAATTTGCTTTGCAGGAGCAACTGTCTTATCGAAAGCGTATATTGTTGATAAATTCTTGAAATATGAGACTAAAAAAGCAGCCAACTTATAAAATCTCTTTAGTCTGAATATCTTTAACTGCTCTCCCTATGTCCATACCTATTACCCCCTCTTTTCGGGTTACCTTTATTTTTTCCCTATCTGAAATTTTAATCCCCTGTCTCTTTAAATGTATTTCTTATTATTTTCTATAAATTCTTATTATTTTGTTTTCTTATTTAGATATCCTTACCTATTAACCTCTCACTCTTATAAATTGTTTCCTTTCCTGTTCTTAAAAAGATATTTTTCAGTTACTTAAGTCTATGCGAGATGGTTATACTATATCCATATAAACATATAAATATTTGTGCATGTGTATATATGCATATATGCGTACAACCTATTAACCTCTTATCCGTTATAATTGTATTCTTCTTGTTCTTAAATAGATATTTTTCAGTTACATAAGTCTATGTGAGGTGGTTATATTATATCCATATAAACATATAAATATTTGTGTGTGTATATGTGCATGTGTGCACATATAAATGTGTGTGTGTATCTGTATACATCTTTTTTTTTTTTTTCTGATTCATAGCTTAAAATTAATATATAGATAGCATGTTTATCTTTCCAGTTATTCCATAAGTAAATGCCCTGAGCAACAACATGAATTTCTTCCAGCTTCTTGCTCTGTTAAAATATTTGAGAAAAACTATATTAACCCTTTCATTACCGTATTTATTTTAAGATGCTCTGTGTTTCTTTCAATTACTTTAAATATAACAAAGAATTTAGTAAAATAACTTAGTTATCATTCAGCTAGTGTTAGGAACATAAATTGTGACTAAGGTTTGGTGGAAGATTTTAATTCAAAACTTTTGAAAACAGGACATTTGTACTGAGAACCAGAGCCAGTTTCAGCCGGGTTGGTAATGAAAGGGTTAATGTGTCCAACTGGTTAAAATTCTATTTATTTATTTGTGCAGCTGAAGATAGCATGGCATTTAAATTGATGTAATGATTGCATTGTTCAATTAAATGGAGACACTTGAAACTGTCATACTGCATTACTACTTGATATCCTGTTGGTTATTTTGATTTTATATATAAATATATATATTCTTTTTTTCATTTACTTGTGGCCATTCTGGAGCACCACCTTGAAGGGTTATAGTCGAAGAAATTGACACCAGGACTTATTCTTTGAAAGCCTAGTACTTATTCTATCAGTTCCTTTTGCCAAACCATTAAGTTACAAGGACATAAACACACCAGCATCAGTTGTCAAGTGATGGTAGGGGAACAAACACAGACACACGCCCACAAACACATATATAAATATATATATGACGGGCTTCTTTCATTTCCGTCTAGCTAATCCACTTTCAGTTTCCATCTACCAATTCAGTATACCAAATCACAAGGCTTTGGTCAGCTCAAGATGCCATTCAGTGGGACTGAACCTGGAACCATGTGGTTCAGAAGCAAGCTTCTCACCACATAATTATGCCTATATATCTATGTATATAGGAAAAACAGTTAGTTTTTTCCTGTTGCAGGGTTGGGATTCCTTCCCCATTTGCCAATTAGAACCATGCCAACAGCTTCATGAATCGTGATGGGCGGAACTGATGTAAGGGAGATAACCCTGTCCCACCTGAAACCCTACCTGAAGGTATGGTGTTTTCCTCCCTCCAGGTAGAGAGTAGGGTTACACGTTACCATTATGGTAGACAGATTATGTGCCTCCTGTCATTTGAGTCTGTCGAGTAAGCTATACAACAAAGTGTTTTATTGGTGCAAAATTAATGGTCACTCTCTGACCGGTCATAAGAATCAACCTTCTAAATATATATACGTATGTATGTATTATATATATATATATATATATATATATATATATATATATATATATATACATATATGCACACACACATATACACACATATGTGAAGGCACATGGCTCAGTGGTTAGTGCATCAGGCTCACAATCATGAGGTAGTGAGTTCAATTCCTGGAACGGGCTGTATGTTATGTTCTTGAGCAAGATAATTTATATCACATTGTTCCAGTTCACTCAGCTGTAGCAGTGAGTTGCGACATCACTGGTGCCAAGTTGCATCAGCCTTTGCCTTTCCCTTGGACATCAGTAGCATGGAGAAGGGAGGCTGGTATGCATGGGTGACTGCTGGTCTTCCATACAACTTTGCCCGTACTTGCGTCTCAGAGGGGAACTTTCTAAGTGCATTAATGACTGACATGGGTCTTTATCCGTAATACATATGAACATGTTTCATTTGTAAATATGAGGTACATGATTGTACATGTAGGAGAAGCATGTAAGACATCTCCTATGAGAAATTCTTCAGACAGAAAATCAAATGATACAAAATTTACATTTGGATGATACATTCTTATATATATATATATATATATATATATATATATATATTTATATATATATATAGCAATGTGTATAGCAAACAGGAGTCCAATAGATAGTTGGATGGGAAATTAAAGAACAAAATGCTGCCACTACTGTCACTATCATCATCATATTCATCATCTTCATTGTCGTCGTCGTCGTCATCATCATCATCATCATCATCATCCCCATCGACATCATCACCATCATCATCATCATCATTACCAGCAGCATCACCATCATCAACATCATCTTTATACATGTCATTGTTTGCATTAATGTCTACCAGTGTTAACCAATATGTCACATGATATATCCCTTTGTTTATCAAAGCATAACATGATGATTTCAGTAAAGACCCACTGATCAGATATGGATCTTGACTGAAATAAGTAACAGTATCAAAAGCACCTACTGAAAATTCTTGAACATAGTGCCCTAGAATTGGTAGTTAAATAATAAAAGGATAAAAATACAGTCAGTGTGAAAGACAATAAGTCAACTCATACATACACTTCCCATAGAAGTGATTGCCGTGATGTAGCCTTCATCCTTTTCCACCTTCTTTCTATACCGCATCACCTGCTCAACTTCCTGACAATTGACATCTTTTGGCCATCCACCTTCTTTGTGATTAATCCCGTGTACTTCATATTCATAGCTTTCAGTGTTTGTCTGCAATACAGGGAGAAAGAATAACAAACTTAATGTTCTTTTCTACACTAGACACAAGGCCTAAAATTTTTGGAGAGGTGGGGCAATTGATTAGATCAACCCCAGTATGCAACTGGTACTTGATTTATCGGCCCCAAAAGGATGAAAGGCAAAGTCGACCTCAGCGGAATTTGAACTGAGAACATAAAGACAAATGAAATACCACTAAGCATTTCGCCCGGCATGCTAACGTTTCTGCCAGCTCGCCGCCTTATAACAACCTTAATGTTGGAAATTTGCTGAAGTTTTCAAGTTTCTGATATATCTATCTACATACCATTCAATGTGTAAACATTCATATCTAAAGGAATACAGAAACATTGCATGAAACATTGAAATCGTCATTGAATGGATGCATACAAATGGAGAGAAAAAAACAAGTGACAGTGATTTTGAAGTTTCACCTGTAACAGTTCATCAGACTCTACGTCCATATCAAGTTAACCACTGTTTTTATTATTCCTTAAAAACACCAATATTAAATAAATAAATAAATTGCGTAATATTATATATAAAATCTTGCAGATAAATTGTGACAATTTTTACAATGCATAAAACTGGTCGTAAATACTAAAATAGTGGTAATAGACAGATATATGGCTGCCCTTTTGGGTAATAACTGCCTCTATATGAGAACGAAATTTTTTGCAGCTGCTGCAACCTCCACTTTTTTGGTTTTGTGGGTTGCATGCATGATTCAGGTCTTCAAACTGTTGACACTTGAGTGTGGTGAAGCATTGGTCCTTGCTTGAAGTACACCCCATGAAAAGTAATCAAGAAGGTTGAGATCTGGGCTATTACTGGGCCAGATGTTGGCTCTCACAAAAAATGGCACCTTCTCACCAAGGAAGGCCTGTGTTACTTTTGACCTGTGGTATGGTGCAGAATCTTGGATAAGCACCACATTGTCAAGCCCAAACTTCTGCTCTATCCAAGGTAACAGAGAGTTCTTCAGTATTTTCAGATACTCCTTTGTGTTGATCTTCAAGTCAGACTCAATGAAGTGTGGACTCATGACACTTCCAAATACCAACACAGAGGTAGGATTCTTAGTCTCGAACACAGGAGCAATGTCAGAAAAGTATGCAATCACTTGAGAATTTCTGCCATTCACCTCAGTGTCCACAGTGAACTTCTTCTCGTCCACAAACACAAGAGTTTTTCCTGCACTCTGACGCTTGATGAACGACAAGGTTTGGGCATCTCTTGGCTCTGATTGTTTTAGCCTTGGCTGTGTGTAGATGATGGTATCGTCAAACATAGCTAGTCATACTAAAGTTCCTATTCACAGCTCTGGACAGTGTGGAAAGAGACACATTGCATTTCTTTGCAAGAGTTGTCGTGGATGTGGATGGGCTGGCTTCAATCGAGCATTTGAGGTCAGCAAGAAACATTGGATTGCACCTGGAATCACTTTGAGTCTTTCTATGAATCTTGCCCACTTCTTTAAATTATTTATACACATGATAAACTGTTGCTTTTGGAAGTTTCGCCAACTTAACAATTTTATTGGCAGTTGTGCCTAGTGTGTGCCAAAACAACAATGGTGGAATGATTCTGTTGTTCCATAACTTTCTGTTGTTGAATCAGTTCACTATTTACCTGAAAAATAAAGAGGAGGATTAAATTTTCAAGCAGAGTTTTGTCCAAAAATGAAATATTAAACCCACTAAATTAACTGCTTAAAATTGATCTCAATTTATCTGCAAGACCATGAACATATATATATATATATATATATATATATATTACATACAGGTTACACACACACACACACACACACATATATACATATATCGTTAAATGCTTTAAATGAGTAGTAGATGGACAGCCGACAACTGATCAAGGGTTGTTCTTTATGTTACTTGTCTTGTTTTCCATTTGTTTCTCTCGTTGTTCACATACCCAAGTTTGTCTCCGTATTTCATGTTGTTTACATTTTGTGACATCCTGTACCCATATATGCGTAACTATATACATATATATATATGTTTGTGTGTGTGTGTGTGTGCGTGTGTGTGTGTGTGTGTGTGTGTGTGTGTGTGTGTG
>NC_068985.1:78310811-78313245 GCF_001194135.2 Octopus bimaculoides
TATATATATATATATATATATATATCAGTGAATAGTGTAAACATTAGCAAGGTAGCCAACAAAATCCAGCACTTTCAAATAAAATTACTCAGTATATAGTAGTATTTGAACTGCAACGTCAGACAATCACCTGTTACTCTCTGTATTAAAAATCCAATGAGCCAACGCTTACTCCCTTAAAAACCTGTAAACAACACAATTGCTCTCTAATTGCAATATCATTGTATTGCTGTGTTGACCAAACTGTTGAATGTTGTTATACATCACTGGTCACAATGCACTTCCTTGCAGTGTTGTAGCTTTTGAATGACGCTACCCCATTGGCTAGAGAGGTGGAGGCACATGGCTTAGTGGTTAGTGTGTTGAACTCATGATTATAAGATTGTGGTTTTGATTCCTTGACTGGGCAACACATTGTGTTCTTGAGCAAAATACTTCATACCACGTTGCTCTAGTCCACTCAGATGGCAAAAATGGAGAATTTATAAGCCATAGAAACCAGGAAATTGTCCCTTATGAGTTGGCATTGTGGAGGCATGTGGCTTAGAGGTTAAGATGTTGGAATGATGATTGTAAGATTGTCGTTTCAATTCTGGAACTGTGTGATGCATTGTGTTCTTGAGCAAGGCACTTCATTTCATGTTTATCCAGTCCACTCAGCTGGCAAAAATGAGTACTCCTGTGATGAACAGACATCCCATCCAGGTGGAGAATTTATAAGCTATGGAAACCGAAAGCCAGGCCTTATGAATCGGTATCGTGGAGGCGAGTGACTTAGTAGTTAGGGTGTTGGAATTATGATCATAAGATTGTGGTTTCGATTCCTGGACCAGGCAATGTGTTATGTTCTTGAGCAAAACACTTAATTTCACATTGCTCAGCTGTCAAAAGTGAGTAATCCTGTGACTGACTGGCATCCCGTTCAGGAGGGGAATTTATACATGATGGACTCTAATGAGTCAGTATGATCTTTTTACTTTACTGGCTAGAGAGATAGGTAAGATAATATTCCCGCTGAAAAGAATGCCAGTCTATTTACACCTGAGTGGGTTGGAGTAATGTGAAATGAAATGTTTTGCTCTGGAACACAAGGCACCACTTTTCTGAAAATTGAAACCACAACTTTGCGATTGTGAGTGTAACACCCTAACCCAGGGGTTTTCAAACTTTTTGACTTGCAGACCCCTTTATGTTTCAGGCTTTACCTTAGGGACCCCCTTATAAACGCTTATGAAATTTATACATAAATATTTGCTTAAAATAACATATATTTTTACATTTATTTATTTAACAGTATTTAACAAATAGGTTTATTGTCAATTAAAAGATTTCGATTAAAAAACATATAAAATCAAATTGCCCATAAAAAGTATTTGCTGTCCACGGACCCCCTGTCTTGTCCTTGCAGACCCCCTGTGGTCCGCGGACCACAGTTTGAAAACCCCTGCCCTAACCTCTAGGCTACATGCCTTCACACATGCAATATAAGATACAATAGATAAGTTGGTAGAAATGGAGTGTAAAATAAATATTATCTCACGGTGTGCTCGGACATTTCAGGGACACATTGTATACCCCTGTGAACAGGATCCCGCTCAATGAAATCAACTAATTTACTTGGATCAGGTTCTATGTCCACATGAAGCTCTGCAGCACGATCTGTGAAGTTACATTGTCGTCCAAATTCAGCTCGTTTCTTAACATACACATAAACAATATCCATCGTTGGTGTGGATAAATTCTAAAGAAATGATAAACCATAATAATTAGCATTATACAGAAATTAAAATGCTGAAAAAGGGACAATTATACCAAATAAAATAAAAGATTATCTATCAGTATTGAAAGTTTATCTGTTGTGTCTTCAAACATTGCAATTTATTCTTTTATTTTTTTTTTATTTGTTTCAGTCATTTGACTGCAACCATGCAGGAGCACCGCCTTCAAGGATATTTTAGTTGAAGAAATCGACCCCAGGACTTATTATTTGTAAGCCTAGTACTTATTCTATAAGTCTCTTTTAACTGGGACGTAAACACATCAATATCAGTTGTCAAGCGATTGTGGTGGGACAAACACAGACACACAGATATACACACACACATGCGCGCCTACACACACACACATACACACACATGAATATGTATATATATATATATATATATATATATACACATACACACACTATAGGCTTCTTTCAGTTTCTGTCTACCAAGGTCCCATGTAGTAGGACTGAACCTGGAATCATGTGGTTGAGAAGCAAGCTTCTTACTACATGGCCACACCTGTGCCTAGACAAATGTTTTCTAAAATTTGCACACATATCCAAAACCATTCAGGAATTATGTGTGAATCATGTGGTATGACGTCAGTGTCTGGGGAAACTGACCGGAAGGGCGAGTCGACCGGAAGGGGAAACAGGGCAGAGGGAGCC
>NC_068985.1:78313345-78313888 GCF_001194135.2 Octopus bimaculoides
ATATATATATACACACAAGACAATTGATGGTATGTCAAGTATTGTTCAACAAAGATTCCAGATTTATTAAAATTATCTAGACCTCTAGAGGATGTATCATAATACTAATCCACTGGAACAAGGGAGATAATCTCAAGATCCTAGACCTCCAAAATTGACTTGTTATTAAGGAGGACATCCTTATTGTCCAGAGATACATGTATAGTCATATATACATATGTATCACACACACATACGTGTATTTATGTATGCATATGCATGAAAAACTGAAAAATCAGTAGAAGCACAACATATACTTAGTTTCTGTTGATACTTGACAATATAGCTTAGTTTGTGTGCATGTGCTGCTATAAGAATATATATACTTCTTAACGTATCAGTTGCGTTTAGATAACCTGCTACAAAAAGCAATAGTACGAAAGTGTATAACAGCTGCGACCATCTAGTCAATAATATATACATGTATGTATGCATGTATGTATGTATGTATATATACATATATATATACACGCACACACATATATATATGTGTGTATATATATA
>NC_068985.1:78315236-78316345 GCF_001194135.2 Octopus bimaculoides
GTTCTCTATGTGGCCTGTGTGTTTTCTGTACTCCGTTTATTATATTTTGTCTACGTTTTGTTTGCAACGTCCTGTACCCAGATATGCATCTATATATACAGGTAGATGTAGGTATGTACATACACGTACATATATATGCATATACTCATTTATTATTTGTATTATATATATATATATATATATATATATATATACAAATATACATGGCCTGATCAATAAGTATCCGGACTGTTGCCATAGTAACAAGGCTAAAGGATGCAGAGTGAAGCTGTTTGGCACAGATTGACCTTGAAATCTGCTGTGCATGCACACTAAGTTTTAATGTTCTAGCTCACTTCCACTGTTTACAGCAGTGCTTGGAAGGAAGGTGTACAGCATGTGATCATTGCATTGGCTATGATAGAGAAAGTTGTGATCGCGATACCTGCTCAGAGGCCTACCCAAAGTTGCAGAAAGTGTATAGAGAGGAGTGTGTGAATCGCACACAAGTGTCCGAGTGGTTCAGATGTTTCGAAGATGGCTGCAAAAATGTTGATACTGACAAACATTCTGGGAGACGTATAACCAGCAGAACTAAGAAAAACATCACAGATGTGCATGCAGCTGTGAGGGGAAATCACTGAATCACCATCCATGAGTTATCAGAGGATGTGCAGATTAGTTATGGTTGAGTTCAGTTCATTATCAGTGAAGGTTTGGGTATGAGACGCATATCTGCCAAGTTTGTGCCAAAACTCAAAAAGACATTTGAATTTCAGTTGCACAAGATCTCTTTGATTGTGTTGAGGACGATGAAAGCATTTTGAAAACTCTGCAGGTATCGCCAAGCTTTCGGCAAAATTTGATGCAGGTTCTTTGTTCAACTTTCTCAGTCATGGTCAATATGATGATCACATGCTACACACCTTCCTTCCAAGTACTGCTGTAAACAGTAAAAGTGAACTAGAATATTAAAACTTAGTGCACATTAAAATTCTGCATGCTTTAGTTTCATTACTATGGCAACAGTCCAGATACTTAGTGTTCAGACCACACACACAAACATACTCACACACACACACACACGTTTATATATATATATATATATATATATATATATATATATATAT
>NC_068985.1:78317198-78318862 GCF_001194135.2 Octopus bimaculoides
ATATATATATATATATATGATGGACTTCTTTCAGTTTCCGTCTATCATATCCACTCACAAGGCTTTAGTCAGTGCAAGACTATAGTAGAAGACATTTCCCCAATGAAGACTGAACCCAGAACCTTGTGGTTGGGAAGCAAGCTTCTTACCACACAGCCATGCCTGCACCTGTATATATATATTGTGATATTGTGTTATGCTGTGAAGCAACGCATGGTACCAGAATTTTCAACTTGAGTCAAATACAACAAACTACTCTACATCATTGTTAGAGTGTCTGTGTAAGTGAAGTCTAGGCTGGCTATTTTGTCTTAGCATTGAGTCATTTAAGTTGTAATAATGAAGTCAAACCAAATATTGGTATTTTGAAATCATTTAGTATGCAAGTTTCAGGTTTGTATAATATGTAATACGACATGCCTCTATTACACAAGACCTTCCTCAGTTAAAATATTTCAATATATGTCTTGCATAACGGACGTATTTCCTATTATATATTAAGCACATACTTGAAACTTACATATTAAATGATTTCAAAATATCTTGTTTCCACAGAGAGAACCTCATTGAAAGCTATCTCAGTGAAATTCTAACAAAGGATGTAGTTTAATGTTGTGGAAAGGCTGAAATAATTTGTCTTACATTATTACAATTTATATATATTCACACAAACACACATACATGCATGCATTGACATACATAGATACATACATACATATGTACGTATACACATACATATAAACATACATATGTACATATACACATACATACATACATACATACATACATGCATACATACAAACACACAAACAGACAGGCACCAAGGAAGGTAAGCAGGCAAACAGACAGACTGACAGGCAGGCAGGAAGGCAGACAGACAAAAAGACAGACAGATATCCATATCTGTCACTTCCTTCACAATCAGGTATGATCTGATAGCATATACAGTGCTTTTAATAATTGTTTTAAGGTGCCTATGTAGCTGCATGCAGATATACACATCTCCTTGAACCAGCAGAGATTCAAGGGTGTGACAGCTGAAGGGAGAAAGAGAGAGAATGAGAGAGAGAGAGAGAGAGAGAGAGAGAGAGAGAGAGAGAGAGGGAATTGCACCAGTACTCAACTATTACTTATTTTCAGCTGAGGGCTTTTGAGTAATGTGAGATGAAGTACCTTACTCAAGTCCACAACATGCCTTTTGTTCCAGACATCAAATCCATAAATTTATGGTAGCAAACCTATCATCTTGTTAGGGTTAGGGTTAGATGGTTAGGGTTAGGATTAGGATTAGGGTTAGATGCACACATTCATGCAGACATACACACACTTATAAAACATACACGCACACACATACACTCACACTCACAGGCAGACACACATGGATCTGGGATTCAGTATTTGCTATATAACTTATAAAAGTTTATAGTTTTCAAAGTTTAGAATCTTATTATAGAAAGCACATTACACATAAAGAAAATTAAGGTTGTAAAAGTTCTTCATACCAGCCCCTATAACTATGTATCTATGACTTTGGGCAAGTGTCTTCTACTATAGCCTCCGGCCAACCAAAGCCTTGTGAGTGGATTTGGTAGGCGGAAACTGAAAGAAGCTCATCATATATATATATATATATATATATATATACATGTGTGTGTGTGTGTGTG
>NC_068985.1:78318872-78319558 GCF_001194135.2 Octopus bimaculoides
CCCCCCACATCATCGCTTGTTGGTGTGTTTACATCCCCGTAGCTTAGCGGTTTGTCAAAAACGACTTATACAATAAGTACTAGGCTTACAAAGAATAAGTCCTGGGGTCAATTTGTTCGACTAAAAGTGGTGCTCCAGCATGGCCACAATCAAACGACTGAAACATATAAAAGAACAAAAGAATAATAGTTTGAAAGTAGTCCTGGTTTGAACCACAGAAACTATGGCATGCCTAAAGAGCACATACACATACACACAAACACATACCTATGCATATATACACACACACACACACACATATATATATATATATATACACACACAGTCCACAGATGAGATCCAGAGATTCTCAGTATAGAAGATATTTAGTAGTGCTCTTTACTGAGTATTGATTCTGCACAGTAAAAGATGGCTGTAAGAGAGATCAAGTTGAGCAGATATAGAGGCAATTATGCAGATAAACAAATCAGATACATTAATTATACTAAATATATTAAATATTTTAAATATAATAGTTTGGGTATGAAATACAAAACATGCGAAATGAGAGACAGCAAAAAGTGGAGACATTCAGGTGATGAATTTTTAAGTATAGGTCCAACTTACACAGAGTACAAATGACAGAGAAAATTAATTATGTATGTATATATATATATATATATATATATATATATATATATATATAT
>NC_068985.1:78321421-78322784 GCF_001194135.2 Octopus bimaculoides
TATATATATACATACATATATATATACATATATATGTATATATATATATATATATATATATAGAGAGAGAGAGAGAGAGAGAGAGAGAGATACATACATACATGTGTGTATGCATGCACGTATGTGTTTCTATGCATACATACATACATACAAACATACATATATACATACATACATTTACAAACATTTATTACCCATGCGTTAACCTCTGCCTGCTAGAAATAGCAGCCAAATCTCACTGAAATCACAACACCACTGACTTTAGAAAGGAAGGTCACTTTAGATATTGTAGTCTTAGATACACAATGTCGGAATAAGATATAGAATGGGCACGTCGGAACATCTTTGATTATAGGTCTGTTTCATTTGTTGTCTTGGACGTAGTGCTACTGAACGAAAAACACCACCAAAGAACCCCTTCAAAATACCATCATTACCACTAGCATCATCACAAACAATCTTTTCTATCATCGCTCCCTATAAGTTTGACCAGAAGAAACAAATTATATATGAACCACTAACCACTGTTTGTAAATATCAACTTTCTGAGAGCTGGGAGACCTCGCCATTGACGTTGCCAAGAATAACTAGTACGTTGCTAAGGAAGTTGTGGATGCACATGCGTATGTGTGTTATTTATGCTAATGATTCATAACATGTTTGTGATGTACTTTTAATTCGTTCCCAGCCATGGCACTGGCTATGGTTGATGCTGTTTTAGCTCAAGTCAGGTAATATGTCCGTTTTATTCTTTTTGTTTTCATAAATTCAACTTATATTTTACTTTCCTATTTTGCTGTTTTATTTGTCTCTAAATTTTTCTTTACCTATAAGATGAAATGTTACATCAATTATTTTATTCGTTCATTCGCGTATATGTACATCCAACGGAATCATTGCGTTTTACATATTACATTTTATTTTTGCATATGCTTCTCACATACTCTTTCTATTCATCTAAAATACCCTTTTTAAATAGCTTTCGCTGTCATTTTATCATTCTACTTTCTATATCATCGCCTCTGTTTCTCTCCGACCACTGTCTCTCTCTCTCTCTCTCTCTCTCCATATATACCAAAGGTTTAGCTTTATGGCGTATCGTCAGACTCCTAAAACCTGTTGGTCCATGAGATCTTTAAAATATGGAGGGGGGGCAAGGGAAATCTAAAGGTAATCCCATAAACCGGCTTTCTCTATTTTTAATACTTCCTGCCTTTAGAGGGTGTTTCCTCTTTTCTTATTTATGTTTTCTACAAACGATACATATATTAGCATCGCATAGCCGGCCGTACCGCACGGATGCGATGTGATTCATTATTATTATTATTATTTAAAATACTTTGATTTAGCCCAATACATGTAA
>NC_068985.1:78322863-78325484 GCF_001194135.2 Octopus bimaculoides
CTGAGTTCAAATTCCACTGTCACTGCATCGGCTAAGGTGTATGCCTATATATATATATATATATATATATATATATATGTGTGTGTGTGTGTGTACACTGCACCATCTAAAGTGTTGAACGCATTACTATATTTACATTCTCTAAATATCATCTGTTGGGATATATATATACGTAAACATTCAATCTCTAAACATACTGTATACAAAACCTAAATACGACACTCACTTTTCACACATTTTGAACAGTTTTCTGTCTCATATGCATGCTAAGCATGCTTTTCATCCCCCAACTCCTCTGTCTTCTCTGTAACTAATGCGATGTATAAATGAAATAATCTCTTTTGTCTGGATCCAAATTTTGTGTCGCAGTCTTAGTTTGAAGGATTGATACCACACGCAATCTTAGTTTGAAGGGATTGGCACCAGATCATGTGATAATGTTACTTCAGATAGATCCTGGCGCTTGTATTCTTGGTGTGTGTGAGAATTATCTCTCATTTACATAATGCAATGAATCTGGGACTATGCCGTGGTCTTTTAGCCTTTTAATATCTCAGTGGTGTTTTTCGGACCTTAGAAGCTTCTTCTATGTTATCGTTCGACTTGCTAGAAATGGCAGCCAAATTACAAAATTTTGCCCTACCGTATTGCAAAAAAAAAAAGAAAAGAAAAGAGAAGAATGCATTAGGTAATGTAATCCTAGGTACCCTGAACCTGGAAAAAAATAATAATAAAGGCAAGATATTCACTATTGAAATGCCGTCCATCGTAAGAATACCCTGCGGACGTCAGCGATAATAAATGGTCCACATAAGTTGGAATTTTTCCTTTTTGACTGGGATTTTTCACATTTTTTTTCTCATAGTACTCTTGGGAATGATCTGGAACACCTTTTTAACAAAAAAAAATTTCGGAATTTTTTTTTTTTTTAACAACCGTCTGCCGTTTTTCGATTAATACCATAAACTCATTTATACTACTAGCAAATATTTTTTTGAAAATTGATGATTTTTCTCAACCCTGAACCTTACCTGTCATTGGATATGCTAGAAACAACAGCCAAATCTCCCTTTAATCACAAACCTTTTCGGCTGAAAATATAATCCCCGCCCCCACCCCGAAAAGGCTTCTCCTATAGTTTTAAGTGCGTAGTGCCACCAAAATAAGTCGTGAGAGAGGACGATGAGAAGGAAGGGTAAAAAAAGACATTTTCCGTTTCGAAAAATGTTTTTCTCTTTGTTAAAAAGATGCTCCAGATCATTTCCAAGAGCACCATGAAGAAATGATATCTGAAAACCCCCCGTCAAAACGTAAAAATTCCAACTTATGTGGGCCGCCTACTGCTGACGTCCGCCGAATTTCCATTCAGGGCTACTCTGAAGCTAAACAACATGAAGTTATATAACACGGCCTCTGCTCAGCTGGACCACAGTCCGAGAATATGATGGAGTTTCACATGTGTAATAATAGTGAGTTAAAACATTTCGTTTAACTGAGAGATTAGCCATAGATTTTGTAGATAAGACCCTCCACCAAAAGCGTTTATATTCTAAAAAGAAAAAAAGCAAGGGAGGTAAATCTAATGAGATCTGATGGAAAATACAGAAAATCTTCCAATATCTACGTGTGAGTGTCATTGTATCTGTGTTTGTCCCCCGCCATCGTTTGGCGGTATTGGTTTGTTTACGTCCTTGTAACAGTTTGGCAAAAAAGCCCAATAGAATAATATGTACCAGGCTTAAAAAAAAAATTACCGAAGTCGATTCATTTGGCTTAAAATTCTTCAAGGCAGTGCCCCAGCATGGCCACAATCAACTGACTGAAGCAAGTACAAATAAAAGATATATATGTAAATATATAAATATATTTATTAGTTTATATACATACATGTGTGGTTGTGTGGTTAGAAGTTCGTTTCCCAACCACATGGTTTCGGGTTCAGTCCCCTTGTGGGGCACGTTGGGCAAGTGTCTTCCACCCCATGCCAAGCAAAGCCTTGTGAGTGGATTTGGTTGACAGAAACTTAAAGAAGCCTGTTGTATGTGCGTGTGTGTGTGTGTGTGTGCTTGCATATACAAAGTGAGGGAATATAACAATACCAGTTATTGATGCAACAGGATGGGTAAGGGAAAAATAACTGTAGGTATTTCTTCTGCTTACTAATACAAATATATTGAGCACTCATAGTTTTACCAGTTGAATATGCTTTGCTGAAGATGTGCAATTAGACTAATTCCACTATTATGGTACATTTGGTGTATCTTCTAAATCTTTTAGCTAATTGATCTTATTAAAATAATCTCCCTTGCTTTTTCCCTTTTTTTTTCATTCAGATTTTAAGCACTTTTAGAGTGATTTATAGCCTACTAATATCATAATGCTACCCATATATAAAATATTGTGACATGAAACTATCAAATTGTTACCAATATCAAATGACAGAATATGATAGTGAAGATTATGTTGTTTTTAGATTTTAAACTTCTTTAGAGGGAGGTTTTATCCATTAATTACATGGATCATCTTAGCTAATCAATTTTTTTTCAATTCATTCACTACATTATATTTGTGAGACCTTACTGTATTTTATTTATCCTATGTATGAGTGTTTGTGTGTGTGT
>NC_068985.1:78325936-78331025 GCF_001194135.2 Octopus bimaculoides
ATATGTTAGCAAACTGTGTAAGCATGGACTAGTAATATTCCACACCGACATATATATATATATATATATATATATATATATATGTGTGTGTGTGTGTATATGTATACAACTGTTAGTGTTATATGTCATTGCCCTGCCTTGCCCCACCCCCCAGGAAATTGATATCATCTGACAACTAATCTCACTCACATGTCACTGACTAGCAGCAGCTAATCAAATATGGTTGCTGTTACTACTACTACCACTATTACAACCATCAACACCACCAACCCCATGGCCTGTATCCACAGAGAGAACCTCAGTAAAAGCTATCTCTGTAGAACTCTTACATTGTGGAAAGACAGAAATAACTTGTGCCTTACTGTGTTTAGCTTCTGTCTTTATGTGCTGAGTTCAAATTTTGATGCAGTCAGCTCTTTCTTTAGCTTTGACTCCACTCTGTGATGATTGACTGCAGCAGCTCTCACATAAACTTCTTCATGCAGTCATACATTGAAGTTGATTCCTAATCACACATTGGGATTCATTCATTTAAATGTACCCTCATCATCCCCATCGTCATCATGACCATCATCATTATTAATATTCGTTTCTCATGCTTGTATGGGTTGGAAAGTTTTCCAGAATCTATCGAGTCACAGGGCTGCATCACACACCAATGTCAGCTTTGGCATGGTTTCGATGGCTGGACGTCCTTCTTAACACCAACTACTTCACACAGGGTACTGGATGCTCTTATTGTGCCACTGGAACTGGTAAGGTCACCCAAGTAACTTCAAGATAGAAAAAGAACAGGAAAAAAAAAGACCCCCCCCCCCCATCTTGAAACTATAAATGTGGGGAGTGTTTGGGAGGGGCAGGTGGCTTTATGCCAGGTGTTGAAAGGCTAAAGTATGATAGAGGGACAAAGCACAGGTGTCTTATTATAGAGGAGACACACACACACACACACACACACACACACACACACACACACACACACACACATATATATACACACACGATGAGCTTCTCTCAGTTTCTGTCTACCAAATCCACTCACAAGGCTCTGATCAGCCCGAGGCTATAGAAGAAGACACTTGCCCAAGGTGCCATGCAGTGGAACTGAACCCAGAACCATATGGTTGGTAAGCAAGCTACTTACTGTACAGCTGATCCTATGCCTTTAATCTTTAATCTTTTCTTTTACTTGTTTCAATCATTAGACTGTGACCATACTGGGGCACTGCCTTGAAGATTTTTAGTCAAATGAATCAACTCCAGTATAGTTTTTTGAAGCCTGGTACTTATTCTATTGATCTCTCTAGCTGAACTGCTAAGTTACAGGGACGTAAATACACCAACTCCAGTTGTCAAGCAGTGATTTGGGGACAAACACACATCCATACACACACACATATATAGTTCAAATTTACAGAAAACAAGAGATGAAGACGTGTGTAGGAACAACAAGCAGGTGTATTAGTTTAATGGTGACTACAAAGGTACGGCAGCTTGGAAAACTAACTCTGACCATTTTGATAAGAAGAGAACTCCTGAATTTGTTGGTGAGATCCATGTAGCAGCAGTGGTGGTGGTAGCAGCGGCGGTGGTGGTAGTGGCGGCGGCGGTTGCGGTGGTGTGGTATACTAAGCAATGGATTAAGAGTAAGCGCTCTCTCCACACACTGAAAATAAGACCATCCACTTGGAGCCATGTTCACCATTTTCACCCACCTTGCAAGAAGACTGCACTATAAGATTTTTGTATTTGCCCAAGGACAACAGATAAGGAAGGGGGCTGCCACTATGTGCATTTCTTACACTATAATGATATTTATTATGGGTGAGGGCCTACTTCAATATGCACAGACCTGTGAGATCTGTGTGTATTGAGGGAGGGACAAATAAATTGTCATATTTTATATTTGTTTCTACTATAAGCACAAGGCCAGAATTTTTGTGGGGATGGGCCATTTGATTAATGGCTTGGTGGTTAGAGTGTTGAACGCATGATAAGATTGTAGATTCAATTCCTGGACCTGGTGACTTGTGTTTTGAGCAAAGCACTTCATTTCATGTTGCTCCAGTCCACTCAGCTGGCAAAAATGAGTAATCCTGCAACAGACCAGTGTTCCATTCAGGTGAGGAATTTATATGCCTTTAAACCAGGAAACTGGTCCTTATGAGTTGGCATGATTGGAGAAGGTAACTTTACTTACTATACTTAAGTGTTCAACTGGTGATTCATTTACCAACACTGAAAGGATGAAAAGCAAAGTCAACCTTGATGGAACTGGAAGTCAGAATGTAAAGCTAGGGAAAAATGCAACAATGCATTTTGTCTAACATGCTAACAATTGTACCTGCTCATGATGAGGGTCGGCTGACTAAGATTCTGTCATGGGATGTGATCAAATGAGGTTTATTTTTCAACATAATCTCATATTGCAGTTCACACACTTCTTCTATCAATGTTACAGTGCTTGGATCCCACTGATGAAGATGCTTTCATCTTGTTGATCAAAAAAGTCATCAACAGCAGATATGATGTCATCATTACTGCAATACTGAAGAGTTGAAATTAATGGTAGCATCACTTCTACATACTCATTCTATGAACTTTTCTGCCCACACTCGTATATTTAGTATTAAGATGGCCTATAAAGGCAGCGAGCTGGCAGAACCGTTAGCATGCAGAACAAAATGTTTAGCAGCATTTCTTCTGTCTTTGTGTTCTGAGCTCAAATTCCGCCGAGGTCAACTTTACCTTACATCCGTTCAGGGTCAGTAGAGTAAGTACCAGTTGAATACTGGAGTTGATGTAATCAACTTATCCGCTTCCCTGAAATTTTTGGCCTTGTGCCAAAATTTGAAATCAACATTAAGATAGCTTTCAACTTGTCCAACACTGTGACAAAGAAAGAAAAATTATATGATCAGAAACTTATTTTGTCTGCTTTTTAATAAAGAGTAGGGACGGGTTAAAAAAATTCACTAAGGCGCAGGAGTGGCTGTGTGGTAAGTAGCTTGCTTATCAACCACATGGTTCCGGGTTCAGTCCCACTGCGTGGCACTTTGGGCAAGTGTCTTCTACTATAGCATTGGGCCGACTAAAGCCTTGTGAGTGGATTTGGTAGACGGAAACTGAAAGAAGCCCGTCGTATATATGTATATATATATATATATATATATATATATATATATGTGTGTGTGTGTGTGTATGTGTCTGTGTTTGTCCCCCCAAATATCGCTTGACAACCGATGGTGATGTGTTTACGTCCCCATAACTTAGCGGTTTGGTAAAAGAAACCGATAGAATAAGTACTAGGCTTCCAAAGAATAAGTCCTGGGGTCGATTTGCTCGACTAAAGGTGGTGCTCCAGCATGGCTGCACTCAAATGACTGAAACAAGTAAAAGACTAAAAGAGTAATATCGGTGTGAAATGGTGGACTGATAATTTATGAGTTTTAGTATCACTGTTGTAATGTTATAATAATATTTAATTGACACTTGAAAGTTTCCTAAACCTGCCTGTGTTGCTTCTCACTGCTCCAATAATTACTATCACTAGAAAGTAATTATAGGGTTTAGATACTACTTCTACTACTACTGGCCACCACCACTACTACTATCGCTAATCCCTAATCACCTCTGCTTTTGTATGTTGTGACAAAGGTTAAATACTTTAATTGTCTGCTTTGCTGAGGGGAATAATGGAAGTCAAGTGCCAGTGTGGATATATGTGTATGACTATATAATTATATATGTGTAGCTATGCAATTATGTGTATGTATGTGTGTGACTAATAAATTATGTGTATGTATGTGTGTGACTAATAGATTATGTGTATGTATGCGTGTGACTAATAAATTATGTGTATGTATGTGTGTGATTATTTCTTTATGTGTATTTGTATCGGTGGTGTAGAGTTAGTATGTTGTGTGTGTGTAAATAGACAAGCCTTTATACATGTCTTAAAACTCCTTGTATAACACACTTTTTTTTTTCCACTGAAATCTAGTTTAAAAATAGGAATATCTCAGATTTTGACTGCTAAGTTTGCCTCCCACCTATTTTTATTGATAAGAAGTATTAAAGTGATACAGCTTCATTTTAAGATAATTTTTATTGCATATTGGTATAGTTTATATAAAATGAACAATTAGGAGCTTAATATATTGGGTTATGAAATATGTTTGTCTGTGCGGGTGTGGAGAGAGAGAGAGAGGAAGGGGCAAGTAAGTGATTCTGTAAAAAAATGTGTGTGTGTATTTACACATACAATCATATGACAATGATGTTTCCATTGCTTGTCTTTGCATAAATAAACTTCAACATACACATACTGTTGCACGCATGCACATGCACTCACATACACATACACGTGTACACTCACTTTTATATGCTGTCTACACACATATTCATATTCTTCCCTTTTTACATACACCCAAGCACTCGCTCACTCTCTCTCCTTTACTTCCCCCTTCTCTCTGTCTGTCTGTCTGCAGCAAGATCAAAGATCAGAGCAGCTGAAGTGATTTTGAAATCTGAAAACTTCACACTGAAACTTAATCATAAACAATTGTTAAACAGTTAGGGTTTGATCTGGATGATGAGAGAAGGTCGGGTATTATTCATGTATCACTGGCCAGCCTATATCAATACAGTTTGACATTCAAGCAACATGTACTTGTGAAAAGTTTCTGATCCCCAAGCACAAACAACAATAACATCACTACCATCAGCATCACCGTCATTATCATCATCATCACTATCATCACCATCATTATCATCATCACCATCGTTGCCATCATCATCACCATCACCATTATTATTATTATTATTTAATGTCCACTTTTTGTAAGCTTGCATGGGTCAGACAGAATTTTTTAAGGCAGATTTTCTACAGCTGGATGCTCTTCCTGTTGCCAGCCCTCCCCTGTTTTCGAAGCAAGGAAATATTTCCCCCATAACCTGACCTGTTTTCATTGAAGATTTTAAATGAAGGACACAGCTTGCATGACAGTGATGCCTGTTTACAACTATCACATGAAGTCAGGGCAAGGAGAGAATAGCACATACACACATGTACATATATATATATATA
>NC_068985.1:78331606-78332385 GCF_001194135.2 Octopus bimaculoides
GTCCGCACACCCCGCACCTCCTCCATCTACTTCCTTCCCAAGATCCACAAACCTAACAACCCTGGCCGCCCCATTGTCTCTTAACCATGAAACGATCGTATCCGATTAACTAAAGACTTGTTTTGTTTATGCTTTCCCCTCCGGTTTTTTGTTCTATGTGTGCCATAAATATCGCCATCCATTTAGAGAAAAATTTGTAGTTTAGAATTCAGTAGTTCTTTGACTGCTATTTCTAAATTTTCAGTATGTTGGAGAAGCAACTCAATGCTAATCCCTGTATATTTATGATTATATATGTGTATATATATATACTCTTTACTCTTTTACTTGTTTCAGCCATTTGACTGCAGCCATGCAGGAACACCGCCTTTAGTCGAGAAAATTGACCCTAGGACTTATTCTTTGTAAGCCTAGTACTTATTCTATCGGTCTTTTTGTCGAACCGCTAAGTTACGGGAACAAACACAGACACACAAACACACATACATGCATATATACGACGGGCTTCTTTCAGTTTCCGTCTACCAAATCCACTCACAAGGCTTTGTTTGACCCGAGGCTATAGTAGAAGACACTTGCCCAAGGTGCCACGCAGTATATGTATATATATGTGTATATATATGTATATATATATGTGTATATACATGTATATATTGAAAAAAAAGTCGTCAGAATTTTGGAATAACTTCTTTCATTTATTTTATACATATATTAGCGCTTTCGTTCGTCTTTTTGACAAGTTCGAAAGACGAACGAAAGCGCTAATATATGTATAAAAT
>NC_068985.1:78332804-78337629 GCF_001194135.2 Octopus bimaculoides
TACTCTTCCACCACAACTTTCTCTCACTCTTACTTCCTGTTTCTGTTGTGCCTGTAATTCAAAGGGTCAGCCTTGTCACACTGTGTCACGCTGAACATCCCTGAGAACTACGTTAATGGTACACGTGTCTGTGGAGTGCTCAGCCACTTGCACGTTAATTTCATGAGCAGGCTGTTTCGTTGTATGTATATATGTATATGTATATATATATATGTATATATATATGTATGTATATATATGTATGTATATGTATATATATGTATATATATGTATGTATATATATATGTATGTATATATATATATGTGTGTGTGTGTGTCGTTGTGAATGTGTTTGTCCTGCCATCTCTGCTTGACAACCAGTGATGGTGTGTTTACATCCCAATAAGCTAGCAGTTCAGCAAAAGAGACTGATAGAATAAGTACTAGACTTAAAAAAAAAAGTCCTGGGTTCAATTTGTTCAACTAAAACATTTCAAGGTGGTCTCCAGCATGACTGCAATCAGTCAGACTGAAACAAGCAATGGAATGAAAGAATATATACACACTTACACATATTCAAGTGGGTGCTGAAAAGATTCTGGCTTTGGGTAAAAGAAAATGCAGAAGTTATCAGTTAATTATGATTTTATTTAACATATTCCCCTCTCAGATTCACACACATGTTGCAGCAGTCCTTCAGTTTTCCAATGCCCTGTAAAAGAACTCAGAAGGTTGGGCCTCCAACAGGCCTTTTGCAATATCCTTAAAACCAGGAACTTCTCAGCACCCACTTCTATAATGAATATATGTCTTCCAGTGAGGAAAGTTCAGATGATATAATTTTATGCATGTCTAAATCACATATAAAATCAGTTAGTATTATCTACCCTCCAATATTTTTCCATAACTTCCTAGTCATTATGAGAATGCAAAAATTCACTACATTTCAGAGTTTCCTAATTTCAAAGTATGATTGTCTTTTCGGTTTTTTTTTTCTAGTAAAAAAAAAACTAAGCAGTCCATATTATATAATATGGAATATCTACAAAAGTAAATTAAAAAATCCTATTTTTTTATACATACCTGCAAAAAAATAAGTGAAAGAGAAAAGGGTTATCAAAAAGCAAACCAGGAGTAAATGTGAACTGAAGAAAAAAGAAATAATTATTTTGCTAAGTATGGGAGACAACTACAGACTTGTTTCAACCTTATTCTTATCTCTTCACTGAAGCATAGGCCTGGACAGAACTTGCTGAAGTAGTAATGAAAAAAGACAGTAAATAAATGTATAAGATTATACATATAAGATCAGAATAAAGCTGGAACATATCCAGAATTATCTGCTATACTTTACAGAATACTGAAAATAAAGTTAGCCATTGGTTAATATGGTCTTTTGTTGGCAAATTGATAGAGTTGTTAGAGTGTTGGTGAGAATGGTATGTATTTGTTCTGGCTTTCTGTGCTACGAGTTCAAATCCTGCCAAGGTCAACTTTGCTATTCATTCTTTTGGCTGTTGATAAATAAAGCAGCAGCTTTGTACTGGAGCCAATTCTTCTTTTTATTCTCTCTTTCTCTCTTTCTATCGGTTTGTTTGTTTCTTTCCAGAAGAAACCAGCTGTGATAAAATCTGGAGAAGGGTGTGATCTGTTAAGCTTTAAAATATCCGAAACCCTCTGCATGCCATGATCTTATGACCTCACAACAGTAACAGTGTTTTGTTTTGCTTTTCACTTTGCACCACTTATTGCTAGTTATTTATTTTAATGCACCATTTATTACACTAACTAAACAATTATTTCTTGTTGATGGCATCCCTGAATAATTCAATTTGTGAACATACAAAGTTTATTCATGTTCTACCCTGCCACTTCTGATATTAAGCACATAGTTATCAGTATAATTGATAGAAACAAAGTAAAAACAAAAAAAATGTTTGTGTGTATATGTGGGACATTACATTGTTAGTAATTAATGTATCAGAGATTGTGGTGTTGGTAGTAGTGGGGCTCATAGATAATTAGTTTAGTTTTTTTTCTTTTTTTCATTAATAGTCATATGTTGACTAAACTATTACTTTGACAATAACCTAGATTAGAAAAAGGCACAAATAAAATAAACAGGTTTTCACATATAAATCATGCCAGATTGAAACCCACACTAACAAAAACTAAAGTAAAGAAAACAAAGATAAGGATAATTAAACACTCAAACACACCTGCATGCACACACATAAGGGATTTTTATTCAGCTAGGTGGTTAATTGCAATACCAGTGATCTTTCAATCACTGTCTTCCTCTGCTGTAGTCATGGATTGTTGTCTTGGCTTCAGGTGGACAGTGTGCACATGCTACTGACGAAGCCCAAAAGGGTTGAAATGCACATCTAACATTTCCACCACCACCATTGGATGATAAGTTTTGTCTGCTGCTGATATACTTGTGTTTTTAAACACAGTATGTTCCTAAGGGCTATGGTCTCTGCATAAATACCACAATAAATTCACTTTTTCTTGATGTATTTGTATTATGACACAAAGTCTTGTGAAAGGATTTGAAAGATGGAAACTGAAAGAAGCCCATCATATATGTATTCAAATATATGTATATAAGGGGGTGTTGAAAAGTATATGCAACAGTCTTCTTTCAGTTTACATCTAACAAATTCACTCACAAAACTATAGTAGAAGACATTTGCCCAAGGTGTCATGCAGTGCGGCTGAACCCAGAATCATGTGATTGGAAAGCAAACTTCTTACCATACAGCTAAGTCTGCACCTAAATTAGCATTTTCATGCCAGGAATTGAAACCAGGTCACCTGGATGAAAGCCAGGACTCCTAACCACTATATTTATGATTGTCAAAAAAGCACTTAGTCATTTGTCTTGAGTATACGAAAAAGAGTGAAGGCATGTGTTAGTCTGTATGTTTCGTTCTTGGACTGGGCAATGTGTTGTATCCTTGAGCATGACATTTCATTTCATATTCTTCCTGTCCATTCAACTGAAAGTGAGTACCAATGAGGGTTGGAAGAGAGGCTACTAACACTGTGATGGACTGGTATTCTGTCCAGAGAGATAAGTTTGGCTTCATGAGCATGTAGGCTTGTAGCAATCTTTCATTTATATTCAGGAGAGTAATGTAAAAAGGGAACACACTAACTTACCTACCCACTCACTTGTTTTGTCTTACCACATTCTAATGCTCTATACATTATATATGTTAACATTACGTAGCATATTGCACATTTAGTGAAGTTGATGATGGCATGTCTAACACAAGCAAAATTAAAAAGCTAATTAGAAATAGTTGTGCAGTGATGATGATGGTGGTGGTAGTGGTGTTGGCTTATGGCAGCAGTGAAAAGGGTATGCAAAGGTCAACTTCAGTTGGGTTTGAACTTTGAGCACAGGAGCCAATACTGTTAGGGCTTCTACTTAACACTCTAATACTTTGTGAATTCACTATCTTACTACTACTACTACTAATTGTTCAGTATTAATTATACCTACACTATTTGTCTATCTATTTCTGTAGAAACACCACAGCTGAAGATGTTCAGAATATCTGTTCCTCTGCTCTCATCAGCTTTAGTATTCCTGAAAGACATGGACAGTGTATGAAACTGCTTCGCCAGCTTTTTCTGGTTCTGCAAAACTACAATGGCAAACTATGGTAAGTTGTGTTTTTTCATTCATTCAATCTACTGTAGCCTTTTGATGTTATTGTTGTTTAGTCCCATGGATAATTCCAATTGAGCAGACCTAGACAACATTGCCAGGCACCAATGAGTTAGGCTTTAAGTGGTATTACTTGCCCTGCTAAATATAGCAATACAAAATATACCTCAAATTACACATTACTGCTTTTGCAATGAGAACAGATAATATTCCTAGATACACTATGACTGAAAACTGAAATTGAGAGGGCTAATATGTCAGAACATTCTCTGAAGCTAAATGCCAACTACTACATATACTCTATATTTTATAGTTGATTTTATGCATACATATGTGTGTGTGTGTATATATATATAGATATATATGCAGCTGAGGAGTACATTTTCATTGCACATCTTATGTGGTGTTCTCACTACATAAATAAATGAAGTTTGTACGAAACGTACATACTACTATAACCTATTGAATTTTTGTTGCTTTTCTTCAAATTTATTTCACCAAATCTCTTGATTTTGTTTTTGGTTTTTACCCTACCAAATTCTGGTGCCTCAAACATTTTAAGTAACACATTCAATCTTTTTATTAAATCTATATTATTATTAGATATATATATAAACTCGACTCTGTTGGTCACAAATGACCATAGGTGCACCTAAGTGGTTCCCCTTCGGGGTACAAGTCTAGGCGAACGCACAAACTAGGATTGTTTTTATGTAAGACCAGCAGTCACCCATGCATACCAGCCTCCCCTCTCCACACCACCAATGTTATCCAAGAGAAAGGCAAAGGCTGATACAGCTTGGCACCAGCAACGTTGCAACTCATTTCTACAGCTGAGCAACGTGAAATAAAGTGTCTTCCTCAAGCACAGCTCAGTCCAGGAATCAAGCACACTACCTCACTAGCATAAGCTCAACACTCTAACCACTGAACCATGTGCCTTCACTATATATATATATATATATATACATATATATATATATATATATATATAAGTCAGTAAATAGTGGGGTTGTGTTAACCACACGTGGAGAAATAATAGGAAAATGAAAAATAATAATAAGGCAGAATGCTAAACTGGAAGCATATTTTAATAAAGATTTCTCTAACCGGCTTTCATTGCGAAGCAAATTTTCAAGAAGAGGGAGAATGAAAGTGTTTTTT
>NC_068985.1:78338385-78340436 GCF_001194135.2 Octopus bimaculoides
ACAGCTGAGCAACGTGAAATAAAGTGTCTTCCTCAAGCACAGCTCAGTCCAGGAATCAAGCACACTACCTCACTAGCATAAGCTCAACACTCTAACCACTGAACCATGTGCCTTCACTATATATATATATATATATATACATATAGTATCTTTTGATGTAGTCAACCTCATTTGACTGTGGCCATACTGGAACACCACTGTGATATATATCACGTGACTGACCAGGCTATCAGATGTTGTTACACATCGCTGGTCACAAAGCACTTTTACATTGTTTTAGCCTTCAAATGACATCACCCTGCTAAGTCGGTGAGCAGGCCAACAATCCCCACTGGTAGAAGGGGGACTGAAGCAATGTGAAATGTGAGAGAGGGTGCAATGGGTAAATTGTCGCCATTGTATATTTTTAATGTTGTACATACACATTGTTTGTTTTTGAGTTTGCTGACTACACAGTATAGTAGGGTCAGTTGGGCACCGTTTGTGAAAAAAACAGCACCATGACACAATTCACTCTGCTAGAAATTTGGAAATAACATGCTGTACTACTTGGCATTTGCGCCAGAAGCTCCAATACAAACATTTCAGAGTGTTTGGGTGTCAGTCTGAGGATAGTGCATGTACCAAGAGTAATAAACATCAAACATCAAGTTAACATCATGGTGTTTTGAGTGATCACTAGGCCTCAGACTCAACACGGAGGCCTACATCAAGTGCTTGGAGGAGGTAGTGCTGCCCTGGGTCAAGAGGATGGCTGCTGAAAGACCCTATGTTTTGGCAACAGGACTCTGCACCATGCCACACAAGCAGAAGAACCCAGTCATGGCTGTCAGACAATTTCTGCAACCACATCACCCTTAACATCTGGCCACCTAACTCTCCAGATTGCAATCCCCTTGATTATTATATGTGGGGCACAGTTGAGTGAGAGACCAACAAAACTCCTTGTAACACCAAAGATGAACTGAAGGCAAGAATTATGGCTGCATTCACCAACTTAAACAAGGAAACCATCCAGAAGAGTTGCAGGAGATTCTGAAGTCATGTGGAGGCCGTGGTTGAAGCCAATGGCGATCTGATTGAATAAATTTACTCTTTTGTGTTTCAAGATATTTTTATGTAATTTTGGTAAATATATATTAAAATGAGATCATCATCATCATCATCATCATCGTTTAACGTCCGCTTTCCATGCTAGCATGGGTTGGACGATTTAACTGAGGACTGGTGAAACCGGATGGCAACACCAGGCTCCAATCTGATTTGGCAGAGTTTCTACATCTGGATGCCCTTCCTAACGCCAACCGCTCAGAGAGTGTAGTGGGTGCTTTTATATATATATATATTATATATTCATATATATGTATATATATATATACACACACATGAATAGATCATTATGTGTGTGTGTGTGTGTGTGTGTATACTATAATTAGATCTTATGATATAATTTTAATATACATATTGTAATATATATTATAGAATATACTTTTTTCTTTTTCGTTTTTTTTTTTCTGGTTTTTTTTTTTGGTTTTTTTATCGTTCTTTTCCTACCATATTTCTTCGATTATATCTTAACCATTCTCTTACACTTTCCAATGAAAGACTAGCCCCTGAAATGTAAAGATACTTCTTCTTTCTTTTAAACATTAAACTCGTACAACATTTGTTAAAATTATTCTCTCTCATGTTGTCTTCTCTTTTTGCTCATTGCTTTGAATATATATATATATATATCATTGACTCTCCCATTATTAGACTATGTATGATCGTTTGGCAATTTCTTGTCGAACCACCACACGGATGATTTGTTTATAGTGATCAAATGTTTGTGTTCACAGAAGCTCACTCCCTCCATCAAATTAACATTACTTGTACAGGTGCACTGTATGCCACATGTCAGATGACAAAATGATCGCAAAGCAACATAAAATGAAGTACTTTGCTCAAGAACACAATGCAATGCCTGGTCTGGGAATTGAACCCACGATCTTGCAATTCTGAGTGCAACATCCTAACCACTAAGCCATGTGCCTTATATATATATATAT
>NC_068985.1:78341709-78342808 GCF_001194135.2 Octopus bimaculoides
ATATATATATATATATATATATATATATATACATATATATATATATATATATATGTCTGTATATGTACCTGTAACTTAGCAGTTTGGCAAAAGAGACTGATAGAATAAGTACCAGGCTTTAAAAGATAATGAAAAAAATGCCTGGGGTTAATCTGTTCAACTAAAACCCTTCAGAGCAGTGCCCCAAAATTGCTGCAGTCAAATGATTGAAACAAATAAAAGATAGAAGGTATATAAAATGAGTGTGTGTGTAGGCATAGCTATGTAGTTAAGAAGTTTACTTCCCAAGTACATGGTTTTGAGTTCAATTCCACTGCGTGGCATCCTAGTAGTCTTAGGTTGATCAAAGCTTAATGAGTAGATTTCATAGGCAGAAACTAGAAGAAGCCTGTCATATATATATATATGTATGTATATATATATATATATGACAGGCTTCTTTCAGTTTCTGTTTACCAAATCCAGTCACAAGGCTTTGGTCAGCCCTAAGCGAAAGGAGAAGACACTTGTCCAAGGTACCTTCATGGGAACATGATTAGGACACTAAGACTAAAGAGCACAAAGGGCAAGGTCTAAAAGTCAATAAGTTATATCTATAACACAATATGTATTCTATTTCGCTCAAGGACTCCTTAGCAAATGAAGAGCACTTGAGCAAAACAGAATATCATTTTGCTGATCCCATTGTTAGAGATAAAGCACACACACACACACACACACACACAGATAGATACATACATAAGTACCTACATATGTATAAACATACATGCATTCATACATACATACATACATACATACATGCATAAAAACAAACAAACTAATTAATTTTGCATAACAGGATCTATTTTTAGATACTCTGAAATTAAATATAGGTATACCTGCAAATTTTAAAATTTCGAACACAAATTTTAAAATATCAAACACAAACCAGGACTCACTTGAAATGGTTGGTTTCATTTGCATAACCATGTATTTTTTAGTAGTGAAGTTAATTATGCACGACAGGGCATTTACTAGGTAATCTGACATTTCATATATATATATATATATATATATATGAACAGACATATATATATATATATATATATATATATATATA
>NC_068985.1:78343348-78344566 GCF_001194135.2 Octopus bimaculoides
TATATATATATATATATATTGTCATCTAAGAGTAAGATCCAGGGATCCAAGTGTTGGAAGTTTGTAAGCTTCAAATAGTCCATGGTAGGAATAGAAAACAAAAAGTGGACAGTGTACAATCAGGAATAATAGCAATTTATTGGCATTGAAGGTTGCACACTTTATCCCATATTGAAGTTACAAGGAAATTCAATAAGCTGAAAATTCCTGTATAGCTCACAATTAGTAATTAGAGTTGCTATGAATGTGAATAAAAATCCAAATTTAGGGAGTGGAATGGTTAAAATCTGGGCTACATATGTTTCTTAGCTGATCCTCTGATATAATAATATTTACTTAATGAGGGGTACTCAGCTAAGCTATTCATCCTCAGTTTGATGAATAGCTTAGCTGATACCCCTCATTAAGTAACTAGCTTAAAAGCTGCCCTATCTTTTTTCTCTCTAACCTCTTTCTCTCTCTCTCTCTCTTTCTGTTAATTGTTTTCAACCATCACCATCTACAGTACCACCACCACAACTGCCATACACACACCATTCAGACTTCCACCACCACCACCACCACCAATACCTTTGACTTCGCCGCCTTGCCCTCCACCACCATCACTACTGTCTTTCACATCACTGACTGCTTTGGCTACCACCACTACCATCATCACCGTCGCCTCTGCCTCTATCACAACTACCATCACAACCATCAATCTGCTATTGTCGCTATGCCTACTATTACTCTCACTCCATCATGAGGAATAATGGAAGTGTCATTGAATAGTGGGAGTGGGGGTCAAAGTGTGACAATCAGAAATTCATTTTGGCGTTTATTATAATAGATTATTACATCAGAGGATCAGCTAAGAAACATATGTAGCCCAGAATTTACCCGTTGCACTCCCTCAATTTGGATGTGTGTGTGTGTGTGTGTGTGTGTGTGTGTGTGTGTGTGTGTGTGGATGTGTGTGTGTGTGCATGTATACTCTTTACTCTCTTTTACTTGGTTCAGTCATTTGACTGCGGCCATGCTGGAGCACCGCCTTTAGTTGAGCAAATTGACCCCAGGACTTATTCTTTGGAAGCCTAGTACTTATTCTATCGGTCTCTTTTGCCGAACCACTAAGTTACGGGGACATAAACACACCAGCATCGGTTGTCAAGTGATGTTGGTGGACAAACACATACACACGCATACATATATATATATATATATATATATATATATATA
>NC_068985.1:78344689-78356972 GCF_001194135.2 Octopus bimaculoides
ATATACGACTGGCTTCTTTCAGTTTCCGTCTACCAAATCCACTCACAAGGCTTTGGTCAGCCCAAGGCTTTGGTCAGCCCAAGGCTATAGTAGAAGACACTTGCCCAAAGTGCCACGCAGTGGGACTGAACCCAGAACCATGTGGTTTGTAAGCAAGCTACTTACCACACAGCCACTCCTATGCCTATTCATGTTCGTGTTTCCTTTTTTTAATATTACACAGTAGTTGTAAACAAGCATTACATTCATACAAACAGAGCCCTTCATTTCTAATCTTCCATGAAAATGGGTCCAAACATAGGCAAATATTACCTTGCTTGGAAACAGGTAAGTGTTAGTGATAGGAAAGGCATCTAGCTGTAGAAATTTGCCTCAACTAATTCTCTCATACAAGCATGGAAAAGTGAACGTCAAACAGTGATGACATATATAGTACATATATGATTCAACATATATGATTCTACTTAGTCACTTAAGCAGCTAGAAATAACAACCAAATATCCTTTCAGCTACACACTATTGTCTTTGAAAGATGAAGTATGTATTAGATAATGTTATTTAATGATTACAAAGTGTAGTATACTACACCTTATAACCATTAATGGTCAGTGGTCAAGTGTAGGGTGTGTTAAGGACATAACTAGCTATGTGTCTGTGTGTCTAGCATTTTGCAAATAAAATCAGAAGAGGCTGGGCAATGTCATTATGAAAGGTTGTAGAACATGGAGAATGAATGGGAAGAGGAGAGTCTGCTAAATAATGTTGACCCAACTGAGGGACCAGTTACCCGAATTGACAGTACCTTGGTACATAAAGCAATTAAGGATATTAAGACAGGGAAAGTCCTTGGCCCATCAGGAATCACCGCTGAGATATTTCAAATATCTGGTAGTGTGGGTTATGGTCTAGTCACCTGTATTGTAAATCAGGTGGTTCACAAAAGAGTCATACCCAATAACTGGTGTAGCAGCACTATAGTCAACTGCTATAAAGGTAAAGGTGATGCCTTAGATAGAAATAATTAAAGAGGTATCAAATTGTTGGATCAGGTGATGAAAGTTACAGAGAGAATCATAGTCCAACTAAGTTAGGGAGAGAGTTCCTTTCGAGTGTTGGTCCTCATGGAGACAATGACCGAGATCTCTGGCCTTATATCATATGCTTGAGAAGAAGACTCATCAAGCCAAGCAAAATCGCAGTCATGGCAGATACCAGTGTCAAGATAATGGCACCCATGCCAGTGGTACATAAAAGCACCCATTATATTCTCAGAGTGGTTGGCATTAGGAAGGGCATCCAGCCATAGAAACCATGCCAAATCAGACTGGAGTCTGGTGCAGCCTTCCAGCTTGTCAGCGGCGACGAAGAAGAAGAAGATATTTGTATTTGATATCCCAGGAAGCAAAACAGCAGCTAAAGTCCTTTCACCAGAGAAGACAACTGTTGCGTGATATAGGACACATCATCTACCAAATATGAAGCAAGTGGAATTTTTCCGCAGTGTTATAAACCCAGGATTGGTTGGTTGTCATTCTTTGCTCTTTTTCATTTTTTGTACCAGACATCATTTCATTGCATTATCATACATTTTATCTCACTTATTGAAAACCCTGATGGCCTTTTCTTCACAAGCTCTGAGATTAATGTTTGCTGAAGATGAAGCCTTTAGCTGCCTTCAAAACTTCTTTCTTCTAACCAACTGCCTTTTGATTTCCTTGGAGGAACAGGAGTTGTGCAGGCAAGATACAGAAAAGAACTGGGACGGGAAAGGAGTATACACTATGAATGGAGATGAGAAGATAAAAAAAAAAATAGCAAACAGGAGAAAAAAGTAAAGCTTTAAAATAAACAAAAGATCAAATTGTAATTCTGCAGAATTTATAGAAATATCTCTTGAATGAATTGTGTTCTAATTTTGTGGCAGTTCTTTTGTAATTCCTTATCAGCTTTGTAGCAATTTTGAAGCAGTTTTTCTATAGCAAATTGTATTGTAATTCTGAATCAATTTAGCTGCAATTTAAAGCAATATTTCTGTAGAAATTAAGGCAGAATCATTAACACACCATTAGCTGGCAGTATCATTAGCACACCAGGCAAAATGCTTAGCATTTCATCCGTCTTCACATTCTGAGTTCAAATTCCACCAAAGTCGACTTTGCCTTTCATTCTTTTAGGGTTGATAAAGTAAGTACCAGTTGAGTTCTGAGGTTGATGCAGTTGACTTAACCCCTCCCTCAAAATTGCTGGCCTTGTGCCAAAATTTGAAATCAGTATTTCTGTAAGAATTTTACTGTAATTCAGTAGCAACTCTTGAGCAATGTATGATATTGTTGTCTCTCATTATGTTCCAGTATACCTTCAAAACTATTGTCGAACCTCTTTCTATCTGCTGTGGTGGTGAAGAAGAGTAACCGGGAATGTCTGCTGTGTAAACAGATCTTTATTGAACTGCTGGCTTCAGATGAGGATGAAGATGGTAACCATATGGCTGAGATGTTCAACAACAGTGTTGATGTTTCCAGGGCCATCGACAGTTTACCTTTCTATTTGGTACAGGTGAGACCCCACTTCAACCTTCTTTGTTTTATTGTTTTATTTCTATTTTCCTCAGCTATCCTGAGAAGATTGTGTTTATTTGAGCAGCTTTTGTTGTTGTTTAGTTACAAGACAACCTTCATTGACCAAAAGTAGTGGTTCTTAATCATTATGATTTGACTAATACCTTGTGAATGAATTTGGAAGACAGAAACTGTTTAAAGTTTATTATGTATGTATGTATGTCTGCATTCATATGTCTGTGTTTGTTTGCATTTTTTGCTTCTCCAAATATTGCTGGGCTACAAGCAGTAACATTGTTATTTCTCCTGTTAACAAATCATCTTCTGAATTAATCATCCAAAGACATGTGGAATAAGAGATCCCTTACATGAAAAGCAGGTAAGGGTTAGTGACATGAATGGCATCATCATCAACATTTAACATCTGTTTTCCATGCTGGCATGATTTGGATGGCTTGACAGGAACTGGTAAAGCCAGGGATCACACCAAGTTCCACTTCCAACCACTATAATAGAGTATTGGGTACTTTTTACATGGCATCCAGCTGTAAAACAATGTTGCACTAATATATTTGTCAAACCCATGTTCTCTTGGAAAAACAGACACAGAAAGAACAGCTATAACGAATGATATACTGGAGTTCAAATACAAAAAATTACTGGTACACTTTGTATGGTTAGGGAAATAAAAAATCTGTTCTAAAGTTTAAATATTTAAGTAAAAAATAAAAAAATCTGTTGCCCACTTTGTTTTAATTAGCAAAATTATTCTTTTATTTGTTTCAGTCATTTGACTGCAGTCATGCTGGAGCACCACCTTTAGTCAAACAAATCGACCCAAGGACTTATTCTAGTACTTCTATCAGTCTCTTTTGCCAAAAACCACTAAATTACGGGGACGTAAACACACCAACATCCGTTGTCAAGCGATGGTGGGAGGACAAACACAGACACACAAATACGTACATATACATACGACTGGATTCTTCCAGTTTCTGTCTACCAAATCCACTCACAAGGCTTTGGTCAGCCCAAGGTGTCATGTGGTGGAACTGAACGCAGAACCATGTGGTTGGGAAGCACACTTCTTACCACACAGCCATTCCTGCACCTATATTGATAAATTTTAACAAGCTTGTCATTAGTATGGATTTTTTCAAGTCTCAATTATATTTCTCAAAACCTGCACCATACCTAGATATCCCTTGCTGCTCATCATTTGAGAATCACTGATCAAAAATATTCCAGCCATAACTATCTTTTAACTTTTATCTTTTATTTGTGTCAATCATTAGACTGCAGCCATGCTGGGGTTCCGCCTTGAAGAATTTTTAGTTGAACAATTCGACCCCAGTACTTTTTTTTTTATTAAGCTTCAACTTATTCTATCAATCTTTTTTGCCAAGCTGCTATGTTACAGGGACACATACCAACACTGATTGTCATGCTGTGATGGGCAACAAACACAGGCACTATCACACTCACACACATACACATGATGGGCTTCTTTCAGTTTCTGTCTACAAAATCCACTCACGGTTTTGGTTAGCCCAAGGCTATTGTAGAAGACACTTGCCCAAAGTGCTGTGCAGTGGAACTGAACCCAGAACCATGTAGCTGGAAAACAATCTTCTTGCCACACAGCCACACCTGACTACCCTATCTTTTTTGAATAGTAGGGATTATAATATTCAATGCATTCTCCTTTTTAAGTTTCTTAAAGGAGAATAGGTTGATATTTCTAGCACTGCTATGTTATCTGCCATTCTATTGTTTACTATCTTCATGAAGCCTATGTATGAAGGATTGCATTAGATATAACTCTACCATCACTCTTTCCTTCCTTTACACCCACCATTGTTCACTCTCATAACTATCCCTAATTCTCACTTCCCTTCTACCACCCTCTCATTCCACTCACCCTCAGCTATCATACTCTTTCTCCTTTTATGCTGGTTCTTCTTTGGCAGTCATTGCTCTCATTTCTGTCCACTTTCTCTGTCATGTCACCTTGAGCAAATAATCAAATCATGAAACTGTGAAGACTCTTTAAATTTACTGGAAACAAACAAACCCACACCCATCACCCTTTGTAAAATAGTTGGTGAATGACTGAAGATGGTAGGATGTGATTTTGAGGGAGATTTGGCCACTATGTCAAACAAACTGAACTAAAAAACTAGGAGGCTCTCTCATTGGCTTATGGTCAACTCATTTGTTCTCGTTGCTAGAAATAGTAACTGAATTTCCCTCAAATCACACAATATTATGTTTAAATAATATACCGGATAGTCAAAGCCGGAATGTCATTAATCACATAGATGCCATATCATGGCTGATTTCAAATCTAAACAAAAGTGAATTTCAGTGATTCAGTTAAATTCTACTCTATTTTTCAGGGACAAAAGATTGGTTGTCTAGCCAAGATGGTTTCTGAAGCTGTAAGGTAAGTTTAGATGCTTATGATTATAATATATCCTATTGCTAACAATACAGCAATACTTGAGAACAAACTATGCGACAACTAATAGGAGTGATGAGGAAGAGAGGGGGTATTGTCAAAGGAATAAATTATTTCAGATTATGAAGTTAGAATCACAGCAATGTACATGAATGTATCATCATCATCATCATCATCGTTTAACGTCCGCTTTCCATGCTAGCATGGGTTGGACGATTTGACTGAGGACTGGTGAAACCGGATGGCAACACCAGGCTCCAGTCTGATTTGGCAGAGTTTCTACAGCTGGATGCCCTTCCTAACGCCAACCACTCAGAGAGTGTAGTGGGTGCTTTTACGTGTCACCCGCACGAAAACGGCCACGCTCGAAATGGTGTCTTTTATGTGCCACCCGCACAAGCCAGTCCAGGGGCACTGGCAACGATCTCGCTCGAAAATCCTACAGGAGCCAGTCAGGCGGTACTGGCAACGGCCACGCTCAAAATGGTGCATCTCATGTGCCACCCGCACAAGAACCAGTCCAGGGGCACTGGCAACGATCTTACTTGGCTTGCCGGGTCTTCTCACGCACAGCCCATTTCCAAAGGTCTCGGTCCGTAGTCATCGCCTCGGTGAGGCCCAATGTACGAAGGTCTTGCCTCACCACCTCAGCCCAGGTCTTCCTAGGTCATCAGAATTCTGTGTCCTGGACCGTAACAAAGTAAAAACAAAAAAAAATCAAAGTTAGAATGGTGAAGGAAGGGTAGAGATATGAGGATTAATTGTGATGTGTTTTAAGGGCTATAAAACACAAAGAATAAAACAAAGCCTAAAAGTGTTTGATGTGGAGGAAGGGAATAAACACAGCATCTGCAGGTCCATGGCTACTGGAACAAATATGTTGTCAGAGTTAGGGAGAAGCCGATAGGAACAAATATATACACATGCACACATGATGTGTGTGTCTGTGCATACTGTGATAAACAGACAGACACATGCATATTGAGAGATGTGAGCATGCACCAATAATCATTTACATATGCCCATCTATCTTTGATTGTTCTCTTAAACATGAACTGCATGGTTGTGTATTTTCAGTCCTGCTAGCTAGGGGCATACACTGTTGCACAGATGTGGCAACAACAGGTGCCTCTTGTAACAGTTGTTCAGAGAGATTACCACCAACAGCAAGACATGCCTTCTTTACATTATGGAATTTTTCTTTGAGTGTATTGTCTTTTTTAGCTACAGTCAGACATAGCTTACAACACGTAATAGAGACATTAAAAATCAAACAATGCTTGGGCCACAAACTTTTTAAAGGGAAGAAAGGCTTTGTACAGAGCTAACTCCACTCTCCAAACAATGTATGCATTTGTCCCAAAATAAAAGAATTAGTCTACATCATTGGATGCAAACAATGTTGCAGGCGTTTCTGTGTGGTAAGAAGCTTCCTTTCCAACCACATGGTTCCAGGCTCAGTCCCACTGTGTGACACTTTGGGCAAGTGTCTTCTACTCAAGCCTCAGGCCAACCAAATCTTGTGGGTGGATTTGGTAGACAGAAACTGGTAAAAGTCTGTTGTATATATACATGTGTCTGTGTTTGTCCCTCCATCCCTGCTTGACAACCGGTGCTGGTGTGTTTACGTCCCCATAACTTAGCGGTTCAGAAAAAGAGATTGATAGAATAAGTACTAGACTTAAAATATGTCTTGGGGTTGATTTGGTTAACTAAAACTCGCCAAGGTTGTGCTCCAGCATGGCCGCAGTCAAATGACTGAAATAAGTAAAAGAATGTTACATCAGCATTTTCCTTCTCCAAGGGAAATGTCTAAGCAACAACGTGGGGTCTCTCACTTCCAGTTGTTGGATGGCCAATGACTCTCTTGAGTTCATCTATCCATTGACAGGTTTGGGTTTTTTTTTCCATTCTGCTGGGTGTCCACTGGAATCAAAACTTCTTACCAAGCAGGCTTCATAGGTTTTTCAGTTTAGTCTCCAACAGCTTGATCATGTGACAGGTTGCACTTGGTTGCATGTTACCAGTTGCACCAAATGCACCCTAACATTGAGCAACTTTCTCAAAGCAAGCTATCTCTGTATCACTTTGTTGTGCTTTTAGGAAAATGATTACAGCATGTCTTTTCATTTGCTGAGTCAACCTGATATCTGACATTATTTATCTGAAAAGCAAAGTAAAACAAATAAGAAAGCTAGAGCTCTTGAAAGAGGTGTCCTCAAAAACTGATGTACCCTGTATATCACCATGATCATCATTATCAACAGTTAATGTCTGTTTTCCATGCTAGCATGGGTTGGACAGCTTGACAGGAACTGGCAAGGCCAGGGACTGCACCAGGTTCCATAATCCATTTTGGCTTGCTTTCTACAGCTGGATACCTTTCCAAATGCCAGCTACTTTTTACATGTCACCAGCACCAGTGTTTTTTTATATGGCACCAGCACCCACACTAATACTTTTTATGTGGTACCTTGGTTTTCCTCTTAATAACTCAATTGTTTCTGAATGTCCAGAATTTAAGTGAGAGTTGAATTCACTTTGAAATGATGTTATAACTGTGGTTACTTTCTTGACTATAACTAATGATATGGTTATTCTGATATTGCCAAATGTGGACTAGTCCTTAAATTCCCTGGTCAGTTTAGAATTAAATATGATTAGGTTATCTAATGTAAATTGGTAAACTGTAGGATTAATAACAATGAAAAACTTGCTAGACTAACTACATTATTTTAGAATTAATTAGATTTATACCTTTCCACTAAGTGACTATTTTCATTAGCTATGTTGTGTTAAAACCTACTAGATCTGGAAATTAACAAATTTAGCAGCATTGAGTGGAAGAGTGAATTAATTCAGAATTTTTAAGAAGAGCAATAGAGACAATGTGAATGCAATATATACATATAGCAACATGCAAATTAACTGAATGACTAAGTAAACAAATATTCATGTGCATCCTCAAGGTGCATTCACCATCATCATTATCAAGATTTAACATCCGTTTTCCATGCTGGCATGGATTGGATGGTTTGACAGGAACTGGCTAAGCAGAAGACTACACCAGGCTTCACTGTCTGTTTTGGCATGGTAGTTGTAATTAAATTTTTAAAGCAAGCTATGAATGTTTGGCATTTTATTTTGAACAATTATCTATTAAGTTTTTCTTTTTATAATCTTCTGGAAAATATTATTAAAGCAAGATATCATTAAGGTGGAAGAGCATTAAGTATGTGTGTATGTATATATATATGTATGTGTGTGTGTGCATGCATGTATATATGCAAATTTTTTTATTGTTAGATATGATTACCTTTATCTAAATCTGGATACACCCACCTTCATACACATTAATTTCATTCTATTTATGGGAGGAGCCCTTGGCTTTCATTCCCCACATATTTGTTGGCTTTCTTGTTGGTAATGTTTTTTCCTATGTATATGCATAAATGTAATTCTTTTCCCAAATAAATTGCACTTCATATTCAAAGCTTTGATGAAACTATAAGGTGTTACTCAGGCACTCAACAGCTGTTTCTGCTATAAGAGTCCACTGTATCTGATAGCGGAAACAGCTGTAAGCTAATGAAGTTCATAAGATAATCATTCTTTGTTATCTCATTTTCTCATATATATATATATATATATATATATATATATATATATATATATATATATATATATATATATATATAATTTTTTTATATATTTTTTTTTGCAATTACTTTTTCTCCTTTTAGTTTTCCATTTTGATCTTCCTTCTGATGATAGAACAGCATCCAAAACATTGAGACTTCTTTTTAAGCATTAAACTGACATATTTGTCCCTCCCATGTTGTCATCTTTTTGTGCTCATTGTATTCTGCTATATATATATATATATATATATACATATATATATATATATATATGAAATATTGCTAATCTTTATTTAAAATAAGTGGAAAGAAATCAGTGTGACATTATGTTGCGATTATATGAAATGTGTCTTAGCTATATATGTTTCACACCACTAGAACTAGATCACCTTGACTTTTAATTTATATCTTGATGTTTTTGTGGATATCTGTCCTCAGGTGGCTATCTTCTGGCAATGCTGAAATCGACAAACAACGTAGAGCCTTCACGTTCATTGTGGCAGTTGTCAGTCTTCATTCTGAGATCATCAAAAGAGGTGAGATACTCTCTCTGCATGTGTCTCTTACTAAACATGAGAATAAACTGAGCTACAATATAGATCATCTGGAGAAATTATATAGCTGGACAAGCTGGTAGGTTGTCAGCATCCTGAGAAAAGGTTCATATTTCATCAACAGTGTTGCATGTTGTCATCAGTAGAGAATCTTCAACCTCACAAACCTAGTCTGTATTACTGTAAATAGATACCATAGTAGTTGTACCATTCACTGATGAATATAAATAAAGTACCATGAAAAATTGGTGCAGTTCACTTCTGTAAAAGGTACTATTTGAGATTCAGTTCACTTCTGGAAATAGGTTCCATAGAATGGTACAACTCATTATTGAAAGTAGTGACACAGACTATTCTAACTAGTGTTTTGTTAACCTTCAGTGCTAAGCTGAAATTCTTCCATGAGTATGATTTAGAAGAGTGTTGGTGACCTGTCATAGAGACCTGCTCTAGATACACTACGTGAAGTCAATTTTCATAACAGACCCATTAAAATAATTTAAGAATTGATTGAGAAAGATCAACAACTACTGTTCAAAAATGTTATGTGATTGAACCCTAACCACCAGATATTGTACTGGTACTTACAACGCCACCACTTGTTTTAATGGTACATAAAATGGTACCAGTTCTTGCATTAGTTAAAAATAGTAGCCTCCAGCAGTAAGGGTTGATAGGAATCTGTGTCTGCAGCTCTGAGTAATACTTCTGGTTTCTTGTGGAAGACTAGCAGTTGCCTATACATGGAAGTCTTCCCTCTCCATACCACCAACATTGTCCAAGGAGAAGGCCAGTTCTTTAGAGCCGATGCAGCTTGGTACAAGTGACATTCCAAGTATTGCTGTCAGAATGTCCATTACCCTAAAACAGTTTTATCAGTTCACCACCATGGGTTTTTTATCGACCTCTAAAAAGTATAAAAGACAAAGCTGACCTCATCTGGATTTGAACTCAGAACATTGAAACTTGGATCAAATATTGTGGTACATTGTATCCAATACCTTAATAACTCTTCAAATCCACTACCTCTCTACAATGCCATCAGTTATTGTATCGGGCCCTATATCATACCACAGGCAATTGTGTTAGGCTTTATATAATGTCACCAGTTATATGGTGTTTGGTCCTATATAGTGCTATCATTTATTGTGTTGAGCCCTATGCAATGCTCCCAGTTATTATTTTGGATCCTATGCAATGTTGCCTATTATTTGTGTTGGCTTTTATACAATGCTGCCAATTTCTGTGTTCCATATTACATCACTGCAAGAGTTAATAGAACCAACTTTATACATCCACCATTAACCTCTTTAGGATGTATTAGCATGTTACACCAATTCCAATGATCACTCTGCTAATTTCTTCCCTGACTCATTTTAACCATGATGTCAGACTGGCTATTTATTCCACTGTTGGATTGACTCTATGGAACATATTAGTTTCTACTGCATAATAGATCTGTGCTATACTTCAACAAGAGTTTAAACTTATGAATTGTTATTTCTGGTTCAATCCCACTACACAGTAGCTTGCTCAGACATGTGGCTTCAACTACAGCTCCAGGACTAGCAATGCCTTGTGAGTTAATTTGACAGATGGAAGTTGTAGGAAACCCACTGTGTGTGTGTGTGTGTGTGTGTGTGTGTGTGTGTGTGTGTGTGTGTGTGTGTGTGTGTGTGTGTGTGTGCATATCTGAATGTTGATATCCCATGGCTTTGCTTGAGTGAAATGGTGACAAATGTTTATATTCCTTGTTGAAATTATATTCAGTCCCTCTACACTTTTGAAAGCCTATAAGATAAAAGACAAATCCTTTAATTGAAAAACAAGTTACAGTTGGCAACAGGAAGATTTATCTAGCTGCAAAAAAAAAAACATTGCCCCAAAATATCTGTCTAACCAATGCTAGCAGGAAACAAAATCAGATATTAAATGAACAAGACCTTTTAACTCATGAGTGCAGTATCTTAGCCCATGAAACTTGGTATTATTCAGTTATTCATATTTCAAATTAGTCAAACGTAACTGAAAGTGAGAGGCAATAGTGATGGTAGGAGTTGAACTCTTGACCTTTTTGGAACAATCATCCTTCAACCACTCTGTCTGTTGAAATGAAATAGCAGCTTATCCAAGTGGATAAGGTGTTTACAATGTCAGGTGTCTTGAGATCATATGTAATTACAAGTGTTTTGTTTCTGTTGTTTGTTAGCAGGACATTTGATCCTCAGTACTTTATTAAAGTTCAGTTCACTTACATGCAGAGATTAGCTACCATATCTTCCAGGGCATTGATAGATTGTGTCCTATCCTGGGAAAGATTTAACTCTCACCTACTTAACCCTAGTGAATATAGAACTATGTGTGAGCTTTTTGAGATCCTGAAGGCACAGAAACATTTAGCCCCTTAATAATGATAACTATATATATAGTATAAAAAAAAAGAAACCAGTAATTTTCCATACAAGAAAAATTGAACATGTGATGTTTGTTTATTAATGGATATAGTCCTTTGTTAATGGTTGTTCATCACTGTTTCTGGATAATGGTCACTGTTAAATACCTTGACTACTGTTTATTTATGTTGATCATTGTTTGTTAATATATGTTAACAGATGTTGAACATTGTTTAATTGATGTTAACCTTTGTTAACAGATGACATTGGTGAAGTAAACAAGTTTATCTCAACATGGTTAATGGAGGCCAGTCGTTATCAGGCTCCAAATCCTTACACAAGGAATTTGTTCAAGAAGGAGAAAACTACATTGGTCTCTGAAATTGATGGAACTCCTAGTAAAAACTTCTTTACTGTTCTGAATGTTGGTTAGTAATTTTTTGCTTCCTTTCACAACTGGTCATTGTTTTATGACTGATGCTTGCCATGTGACTAGTGCTCATTTTGTGGAAAGCCTTTGTTGTATGTCTGATTCTTATTTTCTGACTGATATACATTCTTTCATCTCATTTGTAAATTCTCATTTGATTTTTTTTTTCTTTAACTATCTGATTCCTCATTCTTGATTACTCTCTCTCTCTCTCTCTCTCTCTCTCTCTCTCTCTCTCTCTCTCTC
>NC_068985.1:78357013-78366822 GCF_001194135.2 Octopus bimaculoides
ATATATATATATATATATATATACATGTATATGTATATCTGGCCAGGTAACCATGTACTTCCTCTACAGCAAGACACCTGTTTCTGTCTCTCTGTGGCACTCTAACCTTTCATGATTTAAAACAAAATCACCTCCTCCAATGCCTCCTCCTCTCTCATAGGATCTTCGTCTTGCAAGTTACTTGGTGACCCTACCAGTGCTGGTGCCATGTAAAAGGCATCCAGCCCACACTGTAAAGTGGCTGGCATTTTGAAGGGCATCCAGCTATAAATACCATTCCAAAACTGACCTTGCCTGTGCTTGTGCCACATAAAAAGCACTCAGTCCACTCTGTCGGTGGTTGGTGTTAGAAAGGGCATCCAGTCATAAAAACCATTCCAAAACAGACACAGAAGTCTGGTGCAGTCTCCTGCCTGGCCAGGATGGAAAGTGAATGTTAAACGATGATGATGATGATCTTATTAATTTCTTCTTTTGTTATCACCTGCTTTAAACTCCATTTATTATTTTTTATATAACAGAAAATGTAAAACATTGTATCAAATTTCAAGGGGTCCATATTCTCCCACATTAGTGCAGCTGTTGCTATTGTACCCCTTAACATGTCTGACAGAATGGTGTTACCTTCAAAACCACTAAATAAACTCTTTTATGTTTTTCACTGTAAAATTAACCTATCTAAGCATTGTTATTTTGTCTTCTCTCCACAGCCCAGTACAATACGGATGACCAATTCTTGAACTTGTACACATTTTCAATGCTCTACCAATGGCTGAAACACACTATTCCAGTTGTATCGTCAACATCTGATGAACTGCAGTCACTAACCTCCTCTCAGGGTACATCCTCAATCTCTCTCAGCCCAGCACTACCCAAAGAATTTGCTCTTCTCACAAGCCGAGTCATTGACTATTGCTTTAGAGTCCTTGACCAGTGTGAGAGAAGTAAGTATAATATTTTATTCTGTTTATTGCTTACCTTGTAGTCATTGGATTGCAACCATATTGGAGTACCATCTTGAAGGGTTTAGTCAAACAAATTCCCCACCCCCACTCCCACCCCCACTCTGTACTTTTCTTTTTGAAGTCTGGTGCTTATTCTATTGATCACTTTTTTGCCAAAACTACTAAGTTATGAGAATGTAAACAAACCTATAACCTATTCCTGGTAACTTAAGTTCTGGTACCTATTTCTGAGGCACAAATGAAATGAGCGATGCAGAATAAAGTGTCCTGACCAGATCTATAATGAAATGTGTGTAGTGAGTTAGACTTAAACTGTTAGTCTGATCAATGTAAATATTTGATAATTTTACTCTACTACACAACACTTTATTCAGATTTTTTTTTTTTTAGAGGCTACACTCCAAATAGATGTCATACATGGAAACAGGCTAAGCTGTTGTCAATTTAAACAAAACTGAGTAAGTCTGTTTGCCATGAAGACTTGGAACTTCTGGGCCTTATGATAGAGAAGAAAGGAGAAAATACATTTTCTCTGATAAAATACCCTGCCTGAAATGTTTCAGTTCTCTTGTCAACACACACACACACACACACACACTTATTTGAACCATATGAACTGATGAATTAACTTTTAACTATTTAGCATAAATGATAAGAGACATTATAAGCACTCATGTAAGACATGAAAGATTGACAGGACATCTACCATTCTTGCTTCTCAAATTAGATGCTATAAATTGATTCAGCCAGTTACTCTACTGCCTAGGTCAATTTTGCTTTTCATTTTTCAGTCGTTGAGAAAATAAACCACCAATCTAGAGTGTTGGATTGGCAGAAATAGTAGCATAACAGCCAAAATGTGGCATTTGTTCCAACCTTTTACAGTCTGTGTTCATCTTCAAATTCAATGGATCTAAGTTGTATTGATCTTTGTCTTTCCTTTGAAAAACATTGACCCTTTAGCATTCTCATTATTCTGCCAGAATTAATGCTTTTTTTTATTCACATTGTTTTGAATTAATCATGCACTACTTTGTAACTATGAGATTTTGATGAGGTAACTGTTAATCTTTAGAATGATATTGTAGGGTTGGTGTGAGAGGCCAGATCTGGCCAGTTTGAACATAAAACAAGCAGACTACTTTGGCCGGATATGATCAATTTAAATGCTAAAAGGTTAATGGCATGGAAAGGGTAGATTTATTGCATGAGTAAACTGTGGTCTACCTTGAAACACAAAAAGAAAAAACCCTGACCAGGTCTGTGACTAGAGAGAAATTTTCTCTACTGACAGAACCCTTTCAACTGCACTGTTTAGTTTCCATAAGTGACGTATTTGCTTTACAAGTAATTTGTCAACCACTACCAGTACCGCCTGACTGGCCGTCGTAGGATTTTCGAGCCAGATCGTTGCCAGTGCCCCTGGACTGGCTCTTGTGCGAGTGGCACATAAAATACACCATTTTGAGCGTGGCCGTTGCCAGTACCGCCTGACTGGTCTTCGTGCAGGTGACACGTAAAAGCACCCACTACACTCTCTGAGTGGTTGGCGTTAGGAAGGGCATCCAGCTGTAGAAACTCTGCCAAATCAGATTGGAGCCTGGTGTAGCCATCTGGTTTCACCAGTCCTCAGTCAAATCGTCCAACCCATGTTAGCATGGAAAGCAGACGTTAAACGATGATGATGATGATTAGCACTAATAGGATAGGCCATTTTACTGATGTAAAACAAAACAAGGTATCCCACTTTGGTTTGATGTTTGAAATGAGAAATAATCCTAATGAATCAATTTCTAAATCAACTGCTAAGATTTTTAATGTAAATGTTATAATCACCAGTTTGTGTTTATACATTAATGGGTCTGCTGCTCTTTGTTGTCTCAGATTGATCCTTATTAATGTCTATTATTATTACTATTTCGAAAAGTGGTGAGCTAACAGAATCGTTACTGTGCCAGGTAAAATGCTTAGCAGCATTTTGTCTGTCTTCACATTCTGAGTTCAAATTCTGCTGCAGTCAACTTTGCCTTTCATCCTTTTGGGGGTCAATAAAATAAGTACCAGTTGTGTACTGGAGTCAATTTAATCCCTCTCCCACCAAATCTTAGGCTTTGTGCCTACAGCAGAAAGGATTATTATTATTATTATTTCTAAAGGTGGTGAGCTGGCAGAATCATTACCATGCCAGGCAAAATGTTTAACAGCATTTCGTCTGTCTTTACATTCTGAGTTCAAATCTCACCAAGGCTGGCATTACTTTTCATCCTTTCAGGGTTAATAACACAAGCACCAGTTGAACAATGGGGTCAATGTGATCAGCTTACCCCTCCCACAAAATTGCTTGTCTTGCACCAAAGTTTGAAACCATTATTACTATTTCTAAGGTAGCAAACTCGCAGAACCATTAACATGCTAGAAAAAAATGCTTTCTGGTATTCCATCTGTCCTTACATCCTGAGTTCAAATTCCACTAAGGTCGACTTTGCCTAACTACCAGTCAAATACTGGGGTTAACGTAATTAACTCCCCTCCCCTCAAAAATTACTGGCCCTGTTCCAAAATTTGAAACAACAATTATTATTTCTAAACTCAAATGCATTCTCCTAAATTTTATTACCATCTGCCAAAATTTGAAATGATTATTATTATTATTTCTGAACTCAAAGGTGTTGCCCTAAATTTGCTGGCCATGTACCAAAATTTGAAACCATAAAGGTGGTGAACTTGCAGATTCATTAGTATGTCAGACAAAATACATAGCATTTTTTTCAGCTCTACTTTTTGAATTCAAATTCTGTCAAGGTTGACTTTGCCTTTCATCCTTTCAAGATTGATGAAATATATACCAGTTAAGCACTGGGATTGATGTAATTGACTAACCTGCTCCCCACTAAATTTCAGGCCTTGTGCTTATAATAGAAGGACTTTATTATTTTTGAACTAATGTTTTTAAATGTTTATGAATTTGTTTTCCAAGATTCCTGATGTGAAATTGTGTGAAATATTGTTTTATTTCGGGATGGTAATTTTTTTTTTTTTTTGCTTACCAAATAAACACACACTATATATTCGTTCTTCACTCATTTATTATTGTTCTTGTTTTATCTTATGTCCATTGTTTGGAAATCTTTTGTCAGGCAACTGTGACGTCTTCAGCAACTTTTCCATCAGAATGAACTGAACAGAACAGGAGGAAATAGATGGAAGAGTCATTGAAGAGGTCACAGATGTGTGACAAAAGATTTCCAGACAATGGACATAAAATAAAATAAGAACAATAAGAAATGAGTGAAGAACAAATATATAGTGTGTGTGTTTATTTGGCAAGAAAAAAAATGACCGTCCCAAAATCTAACAATATGTTTTTTAAATGTAAACCATAACTGGTTTACTTGGACTTTTGTGGTTTTTTATCTTAGGTAATAAATGTTGTTTACTGTCATATTACAAGGAGGATGTGAAGGCTTTCATCTCTTCTCTTTATTGCAGAACCCAAGATTGCTGCTGATATTGATTTCCAGAATGCTGTAAGGATTCACATGTTTCAGTTATTTAGGATCTCTGTGTGAATGATTATACAGCTTGAGACAGGGTCTGTTATCAAGAGTGTGCATTTACAAATTTGATTGCTTACATGTCTTTATTTATACCGTGTGTGTGTGTGTTATGTTGCTAATGTGCACACATTTTGGATTGTGTGTGCTTCATACATGTTCTGTGTGTGTGTGTGTGTGTTTTGTTTGTTTTCCATTTGTGTCTATCATCATCATCATCATCATCATCTTTTAACATTTGTTTTCCATGCTGACACGGGTTGGACTGTTTGACAGGAATTGGCTAGACAGAAGACTGCACTAGGCTTCACTGTCTGTTTTGGCAGGGTTTTTACAGCTGGTTGCCCTTCTTAACACCAACCACCTTACAGAGTGTATGTATGTATTTATGTCAGTACATGTATTCATGTGTGTTTATGTATGTTTCTGTGCATGTGTGTGTGTGTGCGCGCAAGCACGTTTATGCATGTTTTTTTAGTGTATTGATGCACATGTTTATGCAGTAAACTCCTCCTTATGCAGCACCACTGGGACCAGGAGGTGAGTAGATAACTGAGTTTTCCAGATAAGTGACCATGCTTTAAATTACCCTAGCACCTTACAAAGCTCATTAAAGAATTGTATATACATTAAAACTCGATATTTTATCATTAAAATTTGAATTATAGTGGAAATTAGAGAAACAGGAAGAAATAAAAATTAAATTAAGTAAAACATAAGCTTTATTATTATGGAGGAACATGACTTAGTGGTTAGAGTGATAGACTCATGATTGTGAGATTGTGGTTTCGATTCCTGGACCAGGCAATGCATTGTGTTCTTGAGCAAAACACTTCATTTCATGTTGCTCCAGTCTGCTCAGCTGGTAAAAATGAGTTATCCTGTGATAGACCAGTGTCCCATTCAGGGAGAAATATATATGCCTGAGAAACCAGGAAACCAGCCCTATGCTCCTTATGGAATAATGTAGACTAACAATAAGCTTTATTAACCTAATATATTACAGATACTGTAAATACAGTAAGACAAAATGTTGTACTTAGTAAAGTAACAATCTGTTTATGATACAGTGCAAACTTTCTTTTAATGACAATTAATTAGTAAATACAAATTAGCACAAATTCTTGAAATGTTTTAGTCAAATGAATCAATCTCAGCACTTATTTTCTTTCAAGTCTGATACTTATTCTCTCAGTCTCTTTTGATGAACTGCCAAGTTACAAGGACAGAAACAAACCAGCACCAGTTGTCAAGCAGTTGCTTGAAAGTCATGGGTATTTGAGTACTAGATAAGAGGGAGTTTACTGTATGTTTGTTTATGAGTGTTTGTGTGTATAGTATGTTTTTATACATTCATGTTTATAATAAATATCTGTGTGCTTCCAGACTGAACACCTGTCATTTCCATCTCTTTGTAGTGCCTGATAGAAACTGTGAACATTCTAGATGCTGTGTGTAAAGTTGACAAGGAACAGACCCCTAGGATATTTACAGAGATGAAGAGACTCTTTACAAATCTGACAACAGACAATAACCGAACACCAAGAATCCTTGTTAACCTCCTACAGTTTTACATTAACCACAGTTAGTATCGTTTCTTTTATTTCACCTTCATTCATCATCATCATTTAGCATCTGCTTTCCATGCTGGCATGGGTTACAGGTTTGACTGAACCTGATAGCTGGAGAGCTGCACCAAGTTCCAGTCTGATTTGGCATTTTTACTATTAATTTTGAGGAGACTGCACTGGTTTGGTCATGTGATGCAGCTGGATAAAGACGTGATGATCTCTTAAAGTGGAGGGAAGCTGTGAAAGAGGGAGACTCAAGAAGACATGGGGTGAAGTATTAAGACTGATCTCAAATGGCTGAACTTTATGAAGATGGCAGAGGACTGATATATGCAGTGCATATGCAGTGCATTCAGAAGACCCACCCACCACAACAAAATTGTGATCCTGAAACCAAGGGGTCATATAAAAAGCATTGGTGTGTGTGCTGGTGCCATGTATAAAGCACTCAGTACACTCTGTAGAGTGGTTGATGTTAGGAAGGGCATCCAGCTGGAGACACCAAACTAAAACAGGCTATGGAATCTGGTGTGACCCCTGGCCTTGCCAGTTTCTGTCAAACTCTCCAACCCATGTCAGCATAGAAACAGTTATTAAGTGTTGATGGTGATGATGATGATGATGAGTTTTTTTACATTCCCTTTTTTTTTTTCTTGACAATTGGTTGGGTAAGTGTTCGATTTTAGACTTTTGCTTGAGCTTTTAATTGCTAACCTTTCTTAACTGACTACTCGTTTGAATGTTATACCTTAACCATGGTAATATTTGAACTTAGCATAAAGTTTCTTCTCCCGATTACAAACATCTCATTTCAGTTAGATTGTGATCTTTTTTACCTTTTACTTGTTTCAATCATTGGACTGTAGCCATGATATGGGACATTGCCTTGAAGGATTTCAGTCAAATGAATAAACCCCAGTACATGTTTTCTTTTAAGTTGGATACTTATTCTGTTGGTCTCATTTGATGAACTGCTAAGTTATAGGGACAACAAACCAACAGTAGTTGTCAAGCAGTGGTGGGAATGCATACACACAAACACACATAGATATGACAAGCTTTTAGTTTCCATCTACCTAATCCACTCACAAAAATTTGGTCCACCCAAGTTTATAGTAGATGGCACTCATCAAGGTGCCATGGTGTGGAATGAACCCAGAATCATATGGTTGAGAAGCAAGCTTCTTATCACACAGCCGCACCTATGCCTATTCACGTAGTCACATATATATAATTCTTGTAAAAAAATACACAATCACCACTTATTCTGTTTCTTTTTCCCATATCACTTTGAAGGAAAACTGTCATCATCATCATCATCATCATTCAGGGACAGCAGCTTCACAGAATCATTAGAGCAACTGGTAAAATATCTTGCTGTATTTTTCCCTCCACTTTTCAGTTTGGGTTCAAATCTTATCAAGCTCAACTTTACCATTCATCTTTTTGGAGGTTGATAAAATCAAGTACCAGTCAAGTGCTGAGTTGGGTTCAGTGTAATCCACTATCACTTTCCCTCTCAAATTGCTGGCCTTGTTTTTAAATCAGAAAACATTATTATTATCATCGTTTTTTTATCTATGGACTGCTTTGAGTTCTATTTTATTCTGATGGGCCCCCATAGTCATTCAATGTTTACAAACTAGTTTTATAGATACTTCTTTCAAAACTCCTAATTTGTTTTTCAAACATTAACTAGTTTAGGTTGAACTATGTAAAATGTTAGAGAAAAAAAACTGAGCTGTTTCTAGCAATAAATATGTTTAAATCAAAATTATTTCCTGGACCCTTAATATATTACTGTGTATACCCAATTTACTACTTTGTTGCATGGACCCCCAGAAATCTTATATGGGCCCTCATTAACCATATGGACCCTGGCTGAGAACCACTGTAGATGGTTCTTCTTCTTCTTAAGCCCTTTGCTTCCTATGGAGCATCAGTCGTCAATGACTTTACTCTACTGCTCTCAACTATGAGCTGCCTATTCCGCATCAATCCAGTTGGACCCCTGCTTTGCAGTTTCCTTTTGGATCTGGCTGCACTGTGTCCTTGAGGGAAGGCTTTGTTCTTCCAGATCTTGTTGGTTCTGAATTGTCATCTATGCATCTGTACCTTTGCTTTTTTTTTTATATACATAGGAGTGTTAGGTAAGGTAAAGTTACCTTCTTGAGTCATACCAACTCATAAGGGCTGGTTTCCCAGTTTCATAGAATATATATAACTCACCTGGATGGGACACTGGTTCATCGCAGGGATACTCATTTTTGCCAGTTGAGTGGACTGGAGCAACGCGAAATGAAATGTTTTGCTCAAGAACACAACATGACACCCAGTCCAGGAATCAAAACCACACTCTTACAATCATAAGTCCAACACCCTAACCACAAAGCCACATGCCTCTACAGGAGTGTTAGCCCTATGCACACCTATTTTTACCTCTGGGAAGAGTTCATTCATATTAGTTAAGGTTCTATCCTTTGACCTGTCCATTATAGAGAGAGTAATACTTTTGTTCAGGTCATTCATTCATTGTCTTTACTGTCTTCACATGCCTTTTCAGTCAGATGTTGATGTTCTGAGTTTAAACCCTCTCCTAGTAATATGCTTATGTGTTAGGAATAAAGGTACCTGAAGATGCTTTGAGAATTTAACATAGAAACAAAACACATGATAGATAATGTTGACTTATGTTGTTGTTGTTTTTTTTGTTTTGTTTTTTTGCAGGTAGCACCATGGTGCATGACCCTCAGTCTGCATATGACTTGTTCTTCGGACAACTCCTCAGCCAGAAATACAACCAGTGTCATTTTGTGTTCGATACTGTTATGTTTTTACGAGACAACCTTGAAACACTGTGTTATAAGACAAACATCCTCTCAAAGTACTTCCCCAATATTTTTAAGGTACTGTTATTACTACTACTACTACTACTACTAATACTAATACCACCATCACATCACCTGCATCATCTGCTCTTTTCACTCCTATTAATTTCACCTCTTCCTCTACCATCCTCAACATCACCGCCAATCCACCCACCTACCTCTGCTGCCACCACTACTAGCATCACTAATGAGCCAACAATTGAGTTTTTATGAACCTGCTAGAAACAACAATGAAATTCCTGCCAACTCAAACTTTACTATCTTATATAAAAGGAAGGACACATTCCATAGCATAGTTCTAGGTACGCCATCATCATTATCATCATTTAACATCCATGTTCCATACTTAGTCAAACAAACTGACCCCAGTACTTAATTGTTTTAAGTCTGGTACTAATTCTGTTGGTCTTTGCTGAGCCACTAAGTTACAGGTATGTAAACAAATCAACACTAGTTGGGGGACAAAAATAAACACGCATACACACGCACATATATATGTGTGTAAAACTGAAAGGTATATACATCATCATCATCATCGTTTAACGTCCGCTTTCCATGCTAGCATGGGTTGGACGATTTGACTGAGGACTGGTGAAACCGGATGGCAACACCAGGCTCCAGTCTGATTTGGCAGAGTTTCTACAGCTGGATGCCCTTCCTGACGCCAACCACTCAGAGAGTGTAGTGGGTGCTTTTACGTGTCACCCGCACGAAAACGGCCACGCTCGAAATGGTGTCTTTTATGTGCCACCCGCACAAGCCAGTCCAGGGGCACTGGCAACGATCTCGCTCGAAAATCCTACAGGAGCCAGTCAGGCGGTACTGGCAACG
>NC_068985.1:78370969-78376719 GCF_001194135.2 Octopus bimaculoides
ATTAGAACAGCAGGAGTCAACCACAAGCTATGGGAATAGAGCCCATATAGTAGTAGTAGTAGTAACAGTACCCATATATATATATATATATATATATATATATATATACGACCGAAGCTTTGTGATTGAATTTGGTAGGCGGAAGTTACTGCCGTGTGTGTATATGTCTGTGTATGTGCTTGTGCCTCTCTCCCAGAGAGTGAGAGGGGGATATATATATATATATAGATATATATATATATATACAACAAGCTTCCACATAATTTCCATGTATCAAACTTATTCACAAGGAATATGTCAGTCCAGAGCCACAGTAGAAGGCTCTTGTTCAAAGTACCCTAGAGTGGGACTGAACCTTAACCACACAGCTATGCCATTGCCAATCATCCTTCCTATCACTGACCGCTCAGCTTCAAGTCAGGCAACTGGGGCTATTAAATGCAATATGCTTCAATCAATTCCAGTAGTTAAGTTAGAACTCCTAACCATGTCCTCTGTGGTAAAACCTCTTTCATCTCACAGTTGTTAACCCTTTAGGGTTCAGATTAATCTGTTAAATGTAATACTTTTTTCACTCAAATTGTTTTGAATTAATCATATATTATCTTACAGCTTTGAAGTTTCGACGGTGTGATAGTTTATTCTTAGACTGTCAATGTAGGTTAGGTGTGAGAGGCTGGATATGGCCAGTTTGAATGTAAATCATGTAGGATATTTGGGCCGGATATGGCCAGCTTAAACAGTAAAAAGCATTTTCTTTTTTGTTTTTAAGATTGTCTGGCAGCATTTTTACATAAAACTGTAATCATTTTTGTTTATCATTGTCATCTTCCTTCCTTAACTTTCAAGATTTATTAGAGCAAATTTCAAAAGTGTGTTCATGTAGTAACTATAATGTGCCATATAGTAATTATAACATATCACACAGTAATTATGATATCCGTTATAATAATTATGTACTATGTTTTATGTAGTGACTGTAATATACCATGTATTGACTATTCTGTACCACATTGGACTGTAATGTGCTAAGTGAGTAAATTTCTCACTGCAGATCCTTGCTTGGAATCCTCCAACGTTTGTCAAAGAATTTGAAGACCTTTTACCTGCCATGATTACTCAGAGTACAGCACTTGAGGTATAACTCACTTTTGTTTGTTTGTTTATTTGTTTTATATGAAATGTTAATGTGGTTGAGGATACTGTAAAATTGGGGATATTTATTCTGTTTTTGATACTGAATTTTTTTTATTTGCATACCAAAGTTAGATAAAGAAATCATCAAAATGATGTCATAAGCCAGAGTTGAATAATGGCTTCATTTCATATTTCCCCTAAAGCCACAATTGCCCTCATTCAACCTGCAGCAATTCTTTCAATTACAATTGATGGCAAAAAGAAAGTGTATATATAGGCACAGGAGTGGCTGTGTGGTAAGTAGCTTGCTTACCAACCACATGGTTCCAGGTTCAGTCCCACTGCGTGGCACCTTGGGCAAGTGTCTTCTACTATAGCCTCGGGCCAACCAAAGCCTTGTGAGTGGATTTGGTAGACGGAAACTGAAAGAAGCCTGTCGTATATATGTATATATATATGTATGTGTGTGTGTTTGTGTGTCTGTGTTTGTCCCCCTAGCATTGCTTGACAACCGATGCTGGTGTGTTTATGTCCCCGTCACTTAGCGGTTCGGCAAAAGAGACCGATAGAATAAGTACTAGGCTTACAAAGAATAAGTCCCGGGGTCGATTTGCTCGACTAAAGGCGGTGCTCCAGCATGGCTGCAGTCAAATGACTGAAACAAATAAAAGAGTAAAGAGTATATAATTGATGGCAAAAAAAAAATGTTTTAATTAAAAATAAAACAAGCTGTTTCTGTAGTTTTGCATGATAATGGTTTTATATTCTATTGACTTAGACTCAGAAGATATATGTAACATTTGTCCAATGTAGAATGTACAACATGAATATATTTTCCCAATCTGTTTGCTCTTATATGTTCTTATTACATCCTGATGTTTGTTTCCAGGTATTCCACCGTCTTTTAGAGCTTCCATGTTTGACAGCGCTTCTTGAAGCAAGTGAGAAATTGAAGAAGGGTGATGTAAACAGCATTGAACCCGACTCTTCTGTCCAGGCTTTACAGAAATCTGCCTACAACCCTTTATTTAATTTCATCATGAGTCCAGACAGTGGCCATGGGGACACAATCAACAGGTAAATAAAAATTCACCTGCCTGTTGAGACTAGGATCCTTTTCAACGATGACTAACCATTGACAATTTTGACCTCTACCATGGGTACAAGACCTTGAATTTGGTGGGGATCTATAATCACAAGCTGGCAGAATTGTTAGCATGCCAGACAAAATGCTAACCATCATTTCATCTGTCTGCATGTTCTGAGTTCAAATTACATCAAGGTTGACTTTGTCTTTCAACCTTTTAGGGTTGATGAAATAAGTACCTGTTAAACACTGGGATTCAATATAATCAACTAGATCCCTCCCACCAAAATTTCATCCTTTGTGCCTATAGCAGAAAGGAATATTATCAATCTATTACATAATTGGTGCTTTATTTTATGTACTCTGAAAGTTGATCTTAATAGAATTTGAACTCAAAATGTAATCTAAATATAACTAGGCATTTTTTCTGATACTCTAACCCAGTGTTTCCCAACCTATTTTCTCCCAGGCCCCACTATAATTTTCCAGAAAAATGTATGCCCCACCAGTGGCATATGTAAAAAGATTAATAATTTATTGACTTCTAGTAATTATATACTTTCATTAAAGACATATTCACACTAGGGTATTAGAATAGCACTATACTGTCTTTACACAGTATGCTTGGCTGGAGTGATTGGTTTGGCTAGGCTGAGTATAGGATGTAGTTTGTTTGCTGGGTAAAAACGATTTTCACAATTCCATGTCCCACTTAAAAAAAAAAAGAAAAAATTTTGGGCTTTCAGGCTCTACTGGTGGGGTGCATGCCCCATGTCGGAAATCACTGCTCTAACTATTCTGTGAATTAACTGGAAAGTATTATTGAAACTTAGTGGATGAGGTAGTTAAGGTTGTTGACTTTAATTGTTGACTAACTTTGCAATAACTTATTGTCTGCCATACTTGTGTTTGGTATAGTTCACTGCTTGGTTGGGATATTATCTCAATTGCATACTTTCTCATTGATATGTTGTGCTTTCAAGATATGGTAGCCCATTCAAGTTAGGAGCTGTGCTCCACATCCCATAGTAAGAGTGTGAAACACATTACTTTTGAATTTCCGAACATAGCATTTGTATCTGAATCAGTAATGTGAACTGGGTTACAAAGAAGTGTGTGGTTGCCACATGAGAAGGTACAGCATGTACTTTCCACATGAGAAGATACTGTGTTGTTGCCACATGGGTAAGACAATGTATCAGTGCCACATGGGAAAATACAGTGCATGATGGTCATATAGGAAGGTGCAGCATATATTTTCTACTTAGGAAAATTCTGTGCAGTGGCCATGTGGAAAAACATCATAATTATCATACAGGAAGATGCAGAGTGTATTTGCCACATGGGAAGCCTCTGTAATTGCCTCATGGGCAATGCAGTGTGAAGATGCCACATGGAAAAAAAATGTATAATTGCCCCTCAGGAAGGTACAGTGTGTATTTGCAACATGGAATTCCTCGTGGGAAATGCACTATGTATAGATGTCACATTGGGAGACATTGTAGGGTGTGCTGAAAAGTTCCTGGTTTTGAGGGTATTGTGAAAGGCCTGGTTGTGGAGGCCCAACATTCTGAGTTTTTTTACAGGGCTTGGAAAAACTGAAGGACCACTGCAGTAAGTGTGTGAATCTCAGAGGAGAATGTGTTGAATAAAATCATAACTAACTGATCCTTCTGTATGTCCTTTTACCCACAGCCAGGAACTTTTCAGCAACACCTCATATAATTGTTGCATAGGAAGGCACAGTATGTATTTGCTACATGAGAAGACACAGTGTATGGTTGTTGTCAAGCAGAAAGACATACACGATTAGAATGTAGTTGTTAATTGATAGACGAAGAGAGAGAAAGAGAGAGAGTGTATATACAGGGTGTGATGGGTAAATCGTCACCATTTTATACTTTTAATTTCCAGCATGCACATTGTTTGTTTTGTTTTGTTGTCTACACAGTATAGTAGAGTCAGTCAGGAACTGTCTGTGAGAAAAACAGCACCCTGATGCAATTCACTCTGCCAGAAATTTGTAAACAACATGCTGTACTGCTTGGCATTCACACCAGAGGCTCCAATACAAACATTTCAGAGTGTTTGGTGTCAATCTGAGGACAGTGCAGAGGATTTGGAAAGAGTTGGATGAGTCTAATGGTGACTACAATGGTACAGCAGCTCAGAAAACTCACTCTGATTGTTTTGATAAGAAAAGAACTACTGAATTTGTTGGTAAGATCCAGACCATGATTGACAATGATCTCTCTAAGTCAATCAGGTCCATCAGCAGAGACATGGAAGTGTCTGAGTTTCTTATCAGGCAAGTAGTACATGAAGACATTTGGTATTTCTCATACAAGATGAGAGATGGCCAATTTTTATCCTAAGCCATCAAGGACAAGAGGAAAGACCATGCTACGAAGCTTTTGAACAAACTCAAGCATCCCCTCCAACTGAACATGCTTTGGTTTTTCCCAAATGAGAAAACTTTCTGCCAGTGTCAGATGGTGAACACACAGAACAACCATTGGCTTGCTGTGTCCCCAAAACATGTACCAAGAGTGATAAAAATCAAACATCCAGTCAACATCATGGTGTTTGGAGTGATCACTAGTGATGGCGACATTATGCCTTCATTCATCTCAGTCTATATTCAGCTATAAATAGTCTCAACACAGAGGCTTACATCAAGTGCCTGGAGGAGGTAGTGCTGCCCTGGGTCAAGATGGTAGCTGCTGGAAGACCTTATGTCTAACAACAGGACTTTGCACCATGCCACACAAGCAGGAGAACTCAGCCATGGCTGTGAGACAATTACTGTGACCACATCACTCCTAACATCTGGCCACCTAACTCCCCAGATGGCAACCCCCTTGATTATTATGTGTGGGGTGCAGTTGAGCAAGAGGCCAACAAAACTCTTTGTAACACCAAAGATAAACTAAAGGCAAGGATTACGGAGGCATTCACCAACTTAAACAAAGAGACCATCCAGAAGAGTTGCAGGAGATTCCAAAGTCGTCTGGAGGCCATGGTTGAAGCCAATGGCGATTTTATTGAATAAATTTACACTTTAGTATTTCAAGATATTTTTATGTAATTTTGGAAAATATATGTTAAAATGAGATGGCAGTGTTATTTTCTTCCATTTTTGGATTTGGTTTGCAAGATTCTTTATGTGAGTTCATGTGTTGAAGCATATTCTGTTGTGTCTGCAGAGAGTCATTCTCTTTTAGTGCTTTATAATTTAACACACTCACTGGTAAAGTTTCCTCTCATTTACTTATTTATTTTTCTAAAATTTTCGTTGCGTCTTGTAACCTTTTCAATAGTTGTTGACTCTGTCCATTATCCGAGCTATGTTCTTTTTGTTTGTTTATGTGTATGGGTCAGTGTGTGTGCACATACACATGTATGTATGTATGCATGCATGTAAGTGTGTGTATGCATGTATGTGTGTGTGTATATTGTGTGTATGTTTGTATATATTTATTCTGCATATTCATGTGTTGGTATGTTTTTATGTGTGTGTGTGTGT
>NC_068985.1:78377127-78385637 GCF_001194135.2 Octopus bimaculoides
TCTCATTTACTTATTTATTTTTCTAAAATTTTCGTTGCGTCTTGTAACCTTTTCAATAGTTGTTGACTCTGTCCATTATCCGAGCTATGTTCTTTTTGTTTGTTTATGTGTATGGGTCAGTGTGTGTGCACATACACATGTATGTATGTATGCATGCATGTAAGTGTGTGTATGCATGTATGTGTGTGTGTATATTGTGTGTATGTTTGTATATATTTATTCTGCATATTCATGTGTTGGTATGTTTTTATGTGTGTGTGTGTGTGTACATGTCTGAGTGTGTGTGTGTGAGTTTTTGTGACTGTCTATGTATGGATGTGCATCTCCATGTGTGTGTGTGTATGTGTGTCTCCATATGTATCCTTGTGCGAAGTGAAGTGTGTGTGTGTGTATATGGTCATGTGTTTCAGTCTTCATTTGAGTCTGTGTGTATATGTGTGCTTGTCTGTTCATATTACCTATGTACCTATCCATGTGTATGTCTATCTGTTTGCTTTCATATCTATTTGCTTCCATACATATACATATACATACATCTACATAACAGCCCACTAACTATTCTACCTGTATATAAATGTAAACTTTGTGTATGGGGGTATTGTGTATATTTCCTAATTAGTACAGGAGATGTTTCATTTATGAGGACATACTCCTGTATTTGTCTGAGTGTTGGGTCCTTTGGGTTCTTGGATAAAATTCGGATGTCAAGTTAACCCAGGTTGCTTCCATGTTGATCCTTGACATGTTGGTAGAGTATGGAGTACTGTTCTTTGTCGTCATATTGTCTCAAATGGTCATTTAGTTTTTTCCGCAATGCTCCTTGATGTCTCCACTATGTATGTCATGTTTAGGTCTTTACAAGCACCTTCTATGCATCTTATGCTGTAGACTACATTTTTCTGCAGTTAACGCCATGGCTAATCCTACATACCATGAAGTTATTATTGGTGCATATAGTATTCTCAAAGGGGTTCATTCTACATAGTTGTGATCTGATGAAGTTCCCTGGCTTTTCAACTATCTTTGTTGAGTTTGGTCTCCTTCAGAGCCTTCCTAAATCTACGGGCTAGTTCTCCATGGGCTGTGGCCTCTACAAACATCACTCCTTGATATTTGTCGGTTTTATACCACATGTTCACCCTGTTTGCTTTGTCACAAGCTCTTTGTATCCTATTCCAGTCTTTGCTTCTATATCTAGGACAGGTACCACTGGTTTCATTACATATAATGTTATCTAATTTCTTTCTAGTGCCCCTGTATACTCGAACCCTATCTTTCTGATCATATCCAGAGAATTGCATACGGTGCATGAAGTTCTGTAAATGTTTCTTCATTACATAGTGGGGACACTTTGTTCATTATCTTAAGTCTACTATCATTATGTTAATTTTCATGCCGTGTGACAAAGCTGAGTTCTTGTGAACAACACATTTCGAAGCTATGGGTTTCATGTAATAGGAGTGGAGGAGCTGCACTCTGTTCACAGTCTCTAACCAAAGTTCAGTATCAAGGATGGGGAGTCTATTGTTAGGGTACCTAGTGGGGTAATTTATGGTTACCTTGATACTTTGGTGGATGGAGTTAGCTACTTGCTAGATGCTCTCCATTATGTTCCTCTCAGTTTCTACATTACCATCACTAGAGTTGGTCTTATCAATGTCATCTACATACCTACTGTAAAGTAGAAGAGTTGTGGACTGTTCTGCTAAGGATTGCTTAAGTTTTCTGTCTCATCAGGTCATCATGTGCTCACACACTGACCCAAACATTTACGCACAAACAAACAAAAAGAATGCAGCTCAGATAATGGACAGTCAACAACTATTGAAAAGATTGCAAAACTCAACAAAAATTTTAGAAAACTAAATAAGTGAATGAGTGGAAACTTTACCAGTGTGTGTGTTAAATTATAAGGCACTAAAAGAGAATAACTTTCCCCAGACACAACAGAGTGTTATTTTCATTTTTGCATAATTTAGACAACAATTTATTCACCACACCTTGTATGTCAACTTGGCCGAAGATATGATTACTTGTGTGTGTCTGTAGTTTGATAATTCTGTTTTCACCATTTACATGTGTAACTATTACATGCTGCTGTTACCAGTTTTTTTTTTGCCTCTTGTATTTTATCAGACTTGATGAGCTGTATGAGGTCTTACATGATATGAGGGACCACCCACGTGTGATTAACTGTGCTGAGGTTTTACCTAAATTATTAAGGTGAGCATATCTCATTTACTAACTTAATGTTTCATAGCAACAGTCTACTGTCCCTGCCACTATATGATTAGCTACATTTATGTAATTGTATACACTTGTGCACACTCACACACATACACTTAGACTAATTATGATACCTCCTGTAGAGTACATATATGCCTTATTACAGAGTGTATTATATTTATATAATATATTATATTTGTATATCAGGCATGGCTATGTGGTTAAGAAATTTTCTTCCCAACCACATAGTTTCAGGTTCAATCCTACTGTATGGTACCTTGGGCAAGTGTCTTCTACTATTGACCCAAGCTAACCAAAGCCTAGTAAATGGACTTGTGAGACAAAAACTGTATGGAAGCCCATTGTGTGTGTGTGTCTCCTTGTCTTGACATCACATGATAGTTGCAGATGACTGTCACTATCATACAAGCAGTGATATTTATTTCCAATACTCTGCAAAAAATTTGTCTGGCTATAGGGAAATATTACCTTGCTTGGAAACAGGTGAGGGTTGGTGACAGGAAGAGCATCCAGACATAGGAAACTTGCCTTAATAAAGTCCATCTGACCCATGCAAGCATGGAAAAGTAGATGTTTAAAACAATTATGATTATAATATGTGCATATGCATACACATACACACACACATTTATCAACAATCCAATTCCTTGGTGAATTCTTGGTGCAGCATTGATCGAGGAATTGGATCATTGGTAAATAATTGGAATTGAAAATTACCTAACAACAGTATCCAGTCAGTATAATTGACACTGATTGATGATGATGGATTATTTCACTGTCTGCTCTCTGTGATTCTATCTAGCCAGTTGGTGGCATCTTACATATTGATGTGCCTTGATTCTTAATGAATCTGTCAAACTAACATATAGATTGAGACATTGCTGTACTCAAGAAGACCTGCCCACCACAACAGAATTGAGATCCTAAAACCAAGGTACCACTCAAAAAGCATTAGTGTGGGTGCTAGTGTCGCATAAAAAACATTGGTGCTGGTGCCACATAAAAAAGCACTGATGATGATGCCATGTAAAAAGTACCCTGTACACCCTGTAAAGTAATTGGCATTAGGAAGGGCATCCAGCCATAGAAACCAAACCAAAATAGACTATGGAACCTGGTGCAACCCCTGGTCTTGCCAGTTCCTGCCAAGCCATCCAACCCATGCCAGCATATTAAATGATGATGATGAGATATATATAGATATACATACATACACACACTAATGATTTACATTTATTGTTTTTGTATTGATTATGATAATTTTTACTATTAATATCAGCACTGCCTTTACTATTACCATATAACAACACTACTGCACCCATCTCTGCACATGAGCACCATCACCATACACCAACACTGCTACCACTATCACTGTACATTACCACTACTCCACCACCACCACCACCTCCAAAACAACAGTAATTTTCATCACTGTAACCATGACTACCTTCATACATCAAGAGCAGCTAAATCTCCCTTAAGTCACACCCTTCCATCACAAATACAGATGGCTCAGTTGGAGATACACTGGGAAGAAAAGACATGGAGAGAGTCATGGCTGGAATGTCTTTGATTACATAGCAACAGCACACTTTTATGTATCAACTACATATCACCACCCCTTCATTCTCACCACCACCAGTATCAATGCTATCATCATCATCACCACCACCACTACCACCATCACCACCATTCTCATAACACCCTGTTTCTTTATTCTATTACAGTGTGTATTTTTCTGTGATTCTGGAAGACAGCAGCGAAGAGTTTACATCCTGTTTGGTATCAGTCCTTTTAGAGAGGGTCTCATTGCTCTACGATGTTCCTGGATACAAGAGAAATGTCAGGAAGTAAGAAAATTTCATTGCTTACCTTTCTGTTTTCAATGTTCTCTTTCTGTTTTGAGAATGAGGAGCCTGAGGAAAAGTTTGGATCCAAGGTGAAAGCTGGAGGTAGGTCTGGGAGAAAGCATGAGAGGAAAAGAACTGGCCGCAAGGCTGGCTGGAAGAGTTAGAGGCAGGACTGGTTGGAAATTATTGGAGGAAACAGCTGAAGGTAGAGCTGAGTGCATAAGCTGGCGGCATGAACTGGTTGAAAGTAGTAGAGAAAAAACTGGAGGCATGGGCTGGTGGAAAGTACTAGAGGCAAAAGCTGGAGTTCAGACTGAGCGCAGAAGCTGGAGGTATAAACTGGTAGAAATTACTGAAGGGAACAGCTGAAGGTATGACTGGAGGCAGGGCTCCTAGAAAGCAATGGAGATAAAGCCTGCAAGTAGAGTTGAGTGCAGGAACTGGAGGCAGAGCTGCTAAAAAGTACTGGAGGAAAAGAGAGCAGGCTGGGCTGGTGGAAGTAGGTGGGTGAAGACTGCTGAAAAGTTTGGTAGAAGATGATTGAAACAAGTGTTATGGTGGAGTGCAGAAATGACTGCTGGAGGATGTGGTGCCAACTGAGGATGGATAAAAAGGATTGGCAGTAGAGCTGGTTGAAAGGGGCTCAAAGAAATACAGAAAGGATCAGGCAGGAAGGTTACTGGAAGAGGCTAGGAGCAGAGCTGATAGAAGACAGAAATCTGGCTGAACAGAAAGATTGAAGGCAGAGTTGGTAGAAGAGTTATTATACATATGGTATCTTCCTACGATTGTGTGTGTGTGTTTGCAGAAATTTGTTAAATTCATGTTTGTCAGCATTTTTTATCTAGAATCATGTTCTGGAGAAATCAACTTTACCAATAACTGACTTGGTTCACTGATTATTATTGACCAGTTTTCACCTCTCACTTGCAGTCTTTTAAATATCCTCAGAGAGAGAGAGTGTGTGTGTGTGAGTGATTACTTGGTATCTGGGCATTTAGCCACTAGATGTATGCGTGTTTGGTCACAAGACATAAGAATGTTTGACCACCGGCTACACCTACATTATTTATTGTTATATTTCAGATTGTTTGCTGACTACATAGTGAAGCTGCTAAAACTTTATCCTTATATTGTCATCAAGCAGAGAGGAGAAATTATTGATTACCTCATCAATACACACAATATGAAGGATGACAGATTCTTTATGCATCTGGTATAACAACTTTATTGTAATCAACACACACACACACACACACACACACACACATACACACACATATACGAACACAAACATATAATCTTACCATACTATATTGACACTCCATCAGTTACAACAAGGGTTCCAGTTGATCCAATCAACAGAACAGCCTGCTCGTGAAATTAACAGACATACATATCCTTAATGTAGTTCTCAGGGAAATTCATTATGACACAGAGTGTAACAAGGTTTGTCCTTTCAAATACAGGTACAACTCATTTTTGCCAACTGTGTGAACTGGAACAATATGACATAAGGTGTCTTGCTCAAGGACACAACTCGCTGCCAGGAATCGAACTCATAACCTTATAACCATCAGCTAAATACCCTAACCACTGAGCCATGTGCTTTTGATCTAGTGTAACAATGTTGTAACGTGTGTGTGTGTATATATATATAGAATAATAATAAATGGAGCAAAACACATATAATCAATAAGTTCCTTTAATTCCTACATATGTTTCAAAAATTATATGCACTCTATTCCAAAGAAGTAAGAGATGCTGGTATATACATATAATTTTATCATCAGGGAACCATAGTACAAATGCAAGATTTGTGCTGAATGCACAATATGGTTCCCTGATGATAAAATTATATGTATTATACCAGCATCTCTTACTTCTTTGGAATAGAGTGCATATAATTTTTGAAACATATGTAGGAATTAAAGGAACTTATTGATTATATGCGTTTTGCTCCATTTATTATTATTCTTTATATCAACTCAAAATACATCACTTTAACATGGAATTTCTACCCCTTAACCGGGTATAATATCCCAGTTTTTGTGTGATTTTTGCTACCCTGGTAACTATTAACATATTTGCATTATCAAAATTTTTCAACCAAGATAATATTAATATATATATATGAGAAGTGCTGAAAATCAGTTAATTATGATTTTATTCAGCATGTTCATCTCTTAGATTCACACACTTATTACAGCAATCTTTCAGTTTTTCTAAGCCCTTTAAAAGCACTCAGAAGGTTGGGCACCCAGCCAGGTCTTTTTTGCAATACCCTTAAAGCTAGGAACTTTTCAGCACACACACACATACACATGTATGTATGTGCATACATACATAAAGAAATGTATGTATGATAACACAGGCAGCATTTCTTCTTTCCACCAGTCATCAAGCCTTGAAAAAGAGCACAAGTGCTGCCCTTTTTTCAAAATAAACCATATTAAAAAAGACTCTGAAGAACAGCATGAAGACACTATTCTTTAAAACATATATCAGGCTTATTTAAAAACCTTGCTCATTAAAAAAATCACTTTCACTCATTAAATATACCATGTTCATTAAATACCTTTGTTCATTAAAACATTCCTTATTCGTTGAACACACCTTGTTCATTAAAATGCACCTTGATCATGAAACCACACCTATGTTCATTAAACTACACTTCAACCATGTAAATACACTTTTGTTCATTAAAATACAACTTGTTCATAAAATCTGTTTCCATTATTTGTTGAATTATATTCTCTTGTAAACTCATCATTATTAGTTTAACAACATGAAATTATTGTAGCTATCAACATCATCACCCATGGTATGGATTAGAAGGTTTGACTTGAGAGGTTAAGCTGGAGTGTTGTACCAGGCTCCAGTCTGTTTTGGCTTGGTTTCTACAGCTGGGTACCCTTCCTAATGCCAACCACTCCACAGAGTGTACTGGATGCCTTTCATGTGTCCCCAGCACGGGTTCCTTTTACATGTCACCAGCTTGGATATCCTTTATGTATCACCAGCACGGGTGCCTTTTGCCTGTTACTAGCACAGGTACCTTTTACATGTCACCAGCATGGGTGAATTTTATGTGTCACTGGCACAAAATGCCTTTTACATATCTGCAGTACAGGTGCCTCTTACATGTCAGTGGCATGGGTGCCTTTCATGCGTCACTGACACTCCACAGCCACGGTTACACTTAGCTTGACATGTCTTCTCAAGCACAGCAACTCACCAGAAGTCTCAGTCATTTGTCATCGCCTAAGTGAAACTCAACCACTGTTATTGTCATTCTTGAAATCATTGTTGTCCACCACCATTGCCTCTACTGTTATTGCTGTTGCCATTTTTGTTATCAGAATATTCTTGAATTATTGGTCAGGTTTGGAGTGTTGGAGAGTTCTGCAGCTGTAGTCTGGATAACAACTGTTCTGCTAAAATCATATCAAAGTACTATGAAGTTCTAGAGACACTGATGTATGAGTGGTCCAGTACCACATTGACATTAACCACAGATGAAGAATTCCCACCACGTCTCATGTCCATTCTTATGTCGGCCACAGCAAAGGTTTGTTTCTTTCTTTCTTTCCTTCCTTCTTTCCTTCCTTTTCCTTACTCACTGCTTTTCTCAAGACTATGTCAAAAGTATTTACTTCAGGCACCAGGCATGGCTGTGTGGTAAGAAGCTTGCTTCCCAACCACCACATGGTTCCAGGTTCAGTCCCACTGCTGCGTGGCACCTTGGGCAAGAGTTTTCTACTAAAAGTTCAGGCCAGCCAACACTTTGTGAGTGGATTTGGTAACATGGAAACTGAAAGAAGCCTGTCTTTCAGCACTTAGCTTTAAACCTAGAGCTTATTCTTTTACAAACCAACACTGGTTGTCAAGTGGTGTTGTAGTCAAATACACACACACGCACACTCATATATATATATATATATATATATATATATATATATATATCTACATACACACATATACTCATGTATATATACACACACATGACAGAATTCTTCAGTTTCCTTAAAACCACATCCACACAGAGGGCTTTGGTCAGCCTGGGGCTATAGTAAAAGACACTTGCCCAAATTGCCATGCAGTGGGACTGAACCCAAAACCATAAGGCTGGAAAGCAATCTTCTGACCAGACAGCTATGCCTGCTGTAAATTTAAAAATTGATAAACTTACCACAACTCCATGTAACATCTCTGCTCGTAAGTTACCTCATCATTTCGTTTTTGTCTTGCTATTATATGTTTTATTATGAACTCCCTGAAGAGAAATATATGAGGAATCCCAGCAGCTCTTACTTCTTTGTGAAAGAGCTCTCATTTATTTTGAAACATGTGTAGGAATTAAAGGAACTTTTATTTATATGCGTTTTGCTCCATTTATTTTTATTATCCATA
>NC_068985.1:78386047-78391499 GCF_001194135.2 Octopus bimaculoides
GGAGCATACTGGCTTCATTCCTTGCGAGCTTACGTATGTCCTCAGCAGTTACAGCCCATGTTTCACTGCCATGTAGCATGGTTGTTCGTACGCATGCGTCATACAGTCTGCCTTTTACTCTGAGTGAGAGTCCCTTTGTCGCCAGCAGGGGTAAGAGCTCTCTAAACTTTGCCCAGGCTATTCTTATTCTAGCAGCTACACTTTCAGCGCACCCACCCCCACTACTAACTTGGTCGCCCAGATAGCGGAAGCTATCGACTACCTCTAGTTTTTCACCCTGGAATGAGATAGAAGTTGTTTCCTGTTTGTTTGCAGTCTTTATTGCACCTGAACATCTGCCACAAACAGTCACCTGGAGTAAAATAGGTTACTCAACAAATCCCTAAATACTCTTCTAAATTAAGGCCAGTGTCTTCTCTCTTCTTAGAAATTACAAGCAAAAATTGAGATTGGAACCATCATGGCACGCTAGGCTCCCACTTATAGCAACCTTTCAGCAAATATACTAGGAACAGCACTTTTCTTCACCCCATCTAAACACACCAGCATCGGTTGTCAAGCGATGTTGGGAGGACAAACACAGATACACAACATATACACACACACACATACATATATATATATATATATATACGACAGGCTTCTTTCAGTTTCCGTCTGCCAAATCCACTCACATGGCTTCGGTCAGCTTGAGGCTGCAGTAGAAGGCACTTGCCCAAGGTGCCACAAAGTAGGACTGAACCCGGAACCATGTGGTTGGTAAGCAAGCTACTTAACACACAGCCACTATCATTATTATTATTATTATTTTTAAGCGGCAAGCTAGCAGAATTGTTAGCATGCCAGGCAAAATGCTTAGCGACATTTCACCTGTCTTCACGTTCTGAGTTCAAATTCCTCTGAGGTCGACTTTGCCTTTCATCCTTTCGGGGTTGATAAATTAAGTACTAGTTAAACACTGGGGTTGATGTAATCGACTAGTCCCCACCCCATAAATTTCAGGCCTTATGTCTGTAGTAATTTATTATTATTATTATTATTATTATTTGAAATAGTTTGATTTAGCCCAGTGTATGTAACTCCTAAAGCAGCAAGCTAGCAGAAAAGTTAGTACTCCAGGCAAAACGCTTAGAGGCATTTCATGTCTTTGCGTTCTGAGTTCAAATTCTGCCAAGGTTGACTTTGCCTTTCATACTTTTGGGGTCAATAAAATAAGTACCAGTTGAGTTCTGGGATTGATGTAATCGACTTACCCCCCCTCCAGTACTTGACTGGTACTCTTTTTTATTGGCCCCAGAGGTAGTGAAAAACTACATTGACTGCACTGAGATTCAAAGAAAGGGATTGTACTCAAATCCTCTGTAGGCCTACACTTTCTGGTGGTTGGTTCTCAGTCAATTTTGAAGAAGTTGACAAATGATCAACGGCATTCCAGTTGACCAATGATCAACGGCATTCAACCATCCCATCTTATTTATATAAGACATCTGCTGTAAAGCAGTGAGCTGGCAGAATCATTACTGTGTCAAGCAAAATGCTTAATGGTATTTCTTCCTACTCTTTATGTTCTGAGTTCAAATCCTGCTGCAGTCAGCTCTGCCTTCCATCTCTCTAGGGTCAATATATGAAAGTACCTGTCAAGTACTGGGATCAATATAAATTTGTCCCCTCCACTCAAAATGGCTGACCTTTGCTAGATTCTATATAGCTCTACATTACTCAATGTGTTATCTTCTACATTTTACTTGTTTCAGTCATTAGACTATGGCCATGTGGGGGCACTGCCTTGAAAAGTTTTTAGTTGAATGAATCAACCCCAGTATTTATTCTTTTTACAAGCCTGGTACTTACTCAGTTGCTTTCTTTTGCTGAAACGCTAAGACACAGGGATGCAAACACACCAACACTAGTTGTCAAGTGATGGCAGGGGACAAATACTGATACAAAGACACACGCACACCCACATACATACATACATACATACATACATACATACATACATACATATAGCCAACAAGCTTCTTTCGGTTTCCCTCTACCACAGGGGTTCTCAAAAGGAGTCTATATATGATTTTTGGGGATCCACACAACAAAATAGTAAAGTGTCTACAACAGTATTTTAAGGGCTCCTGAAAAAATTGGTATGTATCTCTAACATTTTACATAGTTCAATCTACACAAGTTAATGTGTGAAGAACAAAATAGGAATGTTGAAAGAAGTTTCTATAAAACTAGTTTTTAATTATCAAATGGCTATGGGAGTCCACCAGAATAAAATAATAATCAAAGAGGTCCATAGATAAAAAAATGGTTGAGAACCCTTGATCTACTAAATCCACAAGGCTTTGATCAGCCCAAGGTTATAGTAGAAGGCACTTGCCCAAGATGTCACACAGTGGGACTGAACCTAGAACCATGTGGTTGGAAAGAAAGCTTCTTACCACACAGCCATGAATGTGCCTGTTCTCTCTTTTTCAAAATGATAGAGTGTGATTTGAGGAGATTTTGTTACTAATTTTAGCTGGTCAACTGACACTGTTGTGGTTTCTTCATTGGCATGGTGAAATAGCAATGAGATTGTGAGGCGTTCATACACTCTTCAAAGATAATATCATTGTAACCCTAAATTAGAAATTGAAAACGGGTTCATGATACAAGTACTATCTTACTAACTCTCATTTTTTCTCTTCTTTTTTTTTTCTGCTTCCTAGCTGGCTTCTCGGTGCCAAGACCTCATTCCTCGTGCTGTTCTTTGTCTAGGTAAGGTGTACAGTCAACTGTGTACTCCTAATAACCTACCTAGAGATACACGTAATTCACTGTTGAGTACTGCACAGGAATTTATTAACTTATTCAGCTTTACAAAGTAAGTCACTAACCTTTTTTTCATCTGTCTATGTGTCTGTTTGCTACTCTGTCTATATCTCTATCTCCCCCCTCTCTCTCTCTCTCTCTCTCTCTCTTTCTATATATATATATATATTTGTCTCTTTTTACCCCTCACACTTTCTCTCTCTCTCTCTCTCTGTATTTGTCTATTTCTACCTACCTACCTGGCTGTCTGAGTCTCTACTTACCCATTTGTCTGAGCTTCTACCCACATGTCTGTCTGAGGAGCCTCTATCTACCGGTCTGTCTGTGCTTCTGCATACACACCGCTTGGTTTGAGCTATCAATCTACTTATCTCTCTGAGTCTCTGCCTCTCTGGGTCTCAACCTACTTGTCTTATTGAGCCTCTATATACCTGCCTGTCTGAGCCCTCTGCTTACTTGTCTATCTGTGCTTCCACCTACCTCTCTATCTGTTTATTAATATCCACCATTATTCCTTTCATTTTTACTTTCCTTCAGTGACACAGCTTTAAATATCATTAACCATATTTCCATTCTCATATATCTTTAGTTTTCTATGTACCCACACACATACCTACCTACTTTCTCATGTTCCATCTTGATTCTCTCTCTCTCTCTCTCTCCTTTCCAGTACAACTGAGATCAACATACTAATATTTATCTATATAATTTATCTCTCCTCCACAGTTTTGCCTCTGTGATATTGAACCCATCCTCTGAGATTCAAAATGGCAGGTAAGCTTTACTTTAGTCTTCATATTAAAACTATCATACCTACATTGCACAAAAGTAAAGCTTAGTAAAGGCTAGGTTGCAGGCAAATATATCTTTTGCAAGGGTTTGGCTGGTGAGTCTAGAAATATACACAGCTCATCATGAACTAATCACATCTTTCTCCAACACCTCATTTTATTACTCTAGCCATTGACTTCCTAGCTGTACCTTTTTAGCCTAGTAACCCTTTTATTTCTGGGGTTCTTTTTTTGTCAAATGTATTTTTCCAGTGCTACCATAAACTTAACTGTGAAAGTGCTTGGCCCAATGGTTAGCATGTTGGACTCATGATTGTAAGACAGTGGTTTTAATCCCTGGACTGGACAGTGCATTGTATTCTTGAGCCAAAACACTTTATTTCATGTTGCTCCAGTTCATTCAGCTGGCAAAAATGAGTGATCCTAAGATGGAGTGGTCTCCTCTTCAGAGGAAATGTTATTATCTAGGTCGTTTATACACCATAGAAACCAAGCAACCAGCCCTATGAGTCTTAGGACTTAAGACAGTAATTTTCATAACTTTAACCCTTTAGCATTCAAATCAGCCATATTCGGCCCAAATATTTTACCTGTGTTATGTTCAAGCCAGCCAGATCCAGCCTCTCACATCTACCCTACAACGTCATTCTAAAAATAAACAATCATGCCATTGAAATCTTGTAGCCTCGAGATAATGCATGATTAATTCAAAACAATGTGAATAAATAGGCCTTACATTTGACAGAGCAACCTGAATGCCAAACTGTTAAAAAATATATATTTTCTTTTTGAACAACTTTGCTTAAAAGCTGAAGATTCTCATTTCTGTACATTATATGAACTTAGCAAAATCATTAACAAAACACAGTCTTGTGTTCAGATTTCACTATAACCATTGCATTGCATTTCTGTGTTTCTAGTTAATTAGCACAAGTTTACCTAAATTAGCTTGCCTGAGTCACTTTAGACTAATGAGACTCAGCTTTTTTTTGACTGTTTGGTGCACTGGAGATATAAAAAATTTCTGATGCTTTTCACTTGGAATGTTATTAAAAAACTAGTTTGAAGTTTAATAATTTTGAAAAAATTCAAAGTTTCATTAATCAAACTTTATGTATAGCAAAATTTGAATAGCATATGTTTCAAGATGCACAAGTATTATTAGTATGTTGTTATATTTTGGGATGGTCTTTTTTTTTTTTTTTTTTTTGCCAAATAAGAACACACACTATTTGGCAAAAAAAAAAGACCATCCCTAAAGAGAACATTTGCTCACAGATAACATGCCATACATTTTTATCGTAACAGAGATTATTTTTAAAAACGCTGTTTAAAGTATAAGTATTATACCAAGTTTAAATAATTTATTTCTAAGAAAAATAATTACTCTTCTAAACACTCAGTATCTCTTTGATATTCATTGACCCTTGAAAGCTCAGTATGCCTTTTCCTTTTCCTCCTCTGCAGAGGGATACTGGATTAACCATTTCATATTATAGATATTTTATTATGTTGGTATTAAAAGGCTGCAAGCTGGTAGAATCATTACCACGCAGGGTTAAATGTTTAGTGGCATTTTGTCTGTCTTTACATTCTGAGTTCAAATACTGCCAAGGTCAACTTTGTCTTTCATCACTTCAGGGTCCATAAAAAAAGTACCATTTGAGCACTGGGATCAATGTAATCAAGTATTGCCCTCCCCTAAAATTTCAGGCATTATGCCTGCAGCAAAAAGTATTATTTTCTGTATTAATTTTCCATTTTTCTCTCTCTCAGAATTTAAACCGTTTTTTTATTTTTTTTTTTTATTTTTTCTCCAGGTGTCATCAAGACAATATGTGCCTACC
>NC_068985.1:78391539-78407954 GCF_001194135.2 Octopus bimaculoides
ATATATATATATATATAGGGGAATGTGTGTATAATGACATTGGCCAGTTTTCATTGAATTTCATTCATCTTCTCCTCTAGGCCAGTTTTAGTGGTCTCTCCTTCTCCTTCATCTATCATTTCTCACTTCCAAATATGTGATCCTTATTTACCCATTATACAGTATTCATGCTCTCTTTTCCTCTACAGTATTTTGATGACACCATCTCTGTTTTATTTCTTACAGTTTCTGCTTGTGGACTTACAGTTTCTTACCCACATTTTTTTCTTTTTTACTTGTGGTATTGTATTTCCCACATCTTTAACTTGTGATATTGTATTTCTCACATCTTCCATTTGTGACGGTGTGTTTTCTATGAATGCCCATGACATTCTGTGTTTCCGACAAGTTTCTCTTATGGTCATGTCTGTATGCAATCTACCTCCCTTAAATTCCATGACATAAAACACCGTTTTACATCTTTATTCATTCCCCTTCCCGTGACTTTACCTCCTCCCACCATGCCTCACACTAGATGAACCACAACAATAAAAAATAGGTGCAAGCAAGGCTATGAGGGTAAGAAGTTTGCTTTCCATCTATGTAGCTTAAGGTTCAGTTCCACTGTGCAGCAGTGGAAGTCTTTGTACCCCTCATATATACATATATATATTTATTATTCTTAAACAAGATTGTTGTTGACAGACTTTGAAGTTTCAACCAGCTATGCCATTGTAGGCAGGTCAAAACTTGAAAGTTACTGTCAACAACATTCTTGTTTAAAAATAATAAATTTGTTCTCTAGAGACATATAAAGTAACCCACCAGATTAATGTAAAATTGTATTTATTTTGATTGAACATAAAGACAAACATTTATTTATATATATACATATATATATATATATATGAACTCCTCATGGAAGAAAAGCTTCATAATGACAACCTAGTTTCCTTGACATTTTATTTATTTATTTATTTTTTTTTGCCACAGTTCTTGTCAACCATAATGACAGCTTGTGTCATGTATCAGTCATTTAAGCAGCACATCAACAAAAGGAGGGCAACAAACTGTTAATGAACATTGATTTGTGTGTGTGTGTGTGTGTGTGCTTTTGTGTCTGTGTTTGTTCCCCCATCACCACTTGACAACCAGCATTGGTGTGTTTACGTCTCTGTAACTTAGCAGTTCAGCAAAAGAGACCAATAGAATAAGTACCAGGCTTACAAAGAATGTCTTGGGGTCAATTTCTTCAACTACAAAAGCCCTTTAAGGCAGTGCTCCAAGTAAAAGAATAAAAGAATACATACACAAGCACACTAGCATACCTACATAGTTCTTATATATAGATAACCATAAGCAATTCAGCTGTAAAAAGTATTAAAGAACTAGAAAAATTTTATGGAAATTGCCAAACAAATACTCTTACTTCTCATATACTTTCTCCAAAAGGTTGCCCAATATTTACACATTAATCTGATTACTAATCCTGTAATTATTTCATTCTGTGTTTTATGACAAGTGCTGCTACCTTGGTGGTGGGTGACGTACTATCAGTAGTAGTGCTGTCCCTTTAATGATAAGTGTCTTGCTGTCCACTTGATGGTGATAGTATTTCTTTCTTCACCTTCTTCATAGTGTAACTGTTAGATTTGGCATGCTACTCCATTAGTGATGATAGAGATGGTCCCTTCTTGGTGATAATGATGCTGGAGATAAATTTAATTATATTTCTGTATCATCATCATCATCATCATCATCATCGTTTAACGTCTGTTTTCCATGCTGGCATGGGTTGGGTGGTTTGACTGAGATCTGGAGAGCCAGCGGCTGCACCAGGCTCCAATCCGATCTGGCAATGTTTCTACAGCTGAAGCTCTCCAAGAGTGTAGTGGGTACTTTTTACATGCCACCGGCACAGGAGCCAATCTGGGAATACTGACATCAGCCACATTCGGTTGGTGTTTTTTACATGCCATCAGCACCGGAGCCACTCAGGCAGACCTGGCATTGACCACATTCGGATGGTGCTTTTTACGTGCCACTGGCAAGAGAGCCAGTCTGAGGGAACTGGCCACAACTACGATACTGGTTTTACTTGACTCAACAGGTCTTCTCAAGCATATCATATCACCCAATGCATCAGGGGTATTCTTAACAGGGCCTGACATGCATGACTGCAATCTTACTTTAGTTGCCGAGTCTTCTCAATCACAGCATATCTCCAAAGGTCTCAGTCTCCTGTCATTGCTTCTGTGAGGCCCAATGTTCAAAGGTCATGCATCACCACCTCATCCCATGTCTTCCTGGGTTTACCTCTTCTACAGTTAGGAAATGCACTTCCTCATACAGCTGTCTTCATTCATGCATAACACATGACCATACCAGCGCAGTCGCCTCTCTTGCACACCACATTTGATGCTTCTTATACCCAACTTTTCTCTCAGGGCACTTACACTCTGTTGTGTATGCACACTGACATTACACATTCAGCGGATCATACTACTTTCATTTCTTTCAAGCTTACGTATGTCCTCAGCATTCATAGCCCATGTTTCACTGCCATGCAAGCGTGGCAGTTCGCACACATGCATCATACAGTCTACCTTTCACCTTGATCGAGAGGCCTTTAGTTGCCAGCAGAGGTAGGAGCTCCCTGAACTTTACCCAGGTTATTCTTACTCTAGTCGCTACACTCTCAGAGCAACCACCCCCACTACAGACTTGGTCGCCTAGGTAGTGGAAGCTATTAACTACTTCTAGTTTCTCCCCCTAACATGTGATGGAGTCTGTGTGTTGTTTAATTATATTTCTGTTTGTTATTTTAGTTGTTGTTTTCTTCCTATATTTATTTCCTGATTCTTTGTAAGAATAGACATTATGTTGTAATGACTGACATAAATACTGTTAAATCCTTCAGTATGAGCATTCAGTTGATTCATCTACTCAACTGAGTTGTTCAGACAACTGGTTAACCCTTTAGCATTCAGGTTTCTCTATCAAATGTAATGCATAATTATTTACATTGTTTTAAATTATCGTATTTTAACTTGTATAAGGAATCCTTTTTTATCAAAAATTAAGTTAAAAAAATATGGGAGTTTCTTATACAAGGATAGTATTATAATCCCTTACAAACCTTTTTTCAAAATTTTAAGCCCCCAAAATTAGGGGGTTCCTTATAAACAAGGGTTTCATATACACATTAAAATATGGTAATTGTGCATTACTTTGTAGCTTTGAGATTTTGATGATGCAATTGTCTATTTTCCAAATGACAATGTAGGGGAGGTGTGAGTGGCCAGATCTGGCTGCTTTGAACATAAAACCTGTAGAATATTTGGCCCAGATGTGGCCAGTTTAAACACTAAAAGGTTAAACTAACATGAAGTGGCTGAGTATTCCACAGACATATGTACTCTTAATGTAAATTCCCCTAGCCAAATCAGGATTACTCAATATGTATAAGATAACTGGACCTTTGAATTATAGGTACAGTCCATCCAGTGGGCTTCTATACAGTTTCCATCTACTTGGCTTCACTCACAAACCCTGCATTGATCCAAAGCTATGGTAAAAAAACACTTGTCCAAGATACCATACAGTGAATTCAAACCTGCAACGTCATGGTTGCAAAGCAAACTTTTTTACCACTAAGCTATAACTGCTTTCATGAAGTAAATGGTAGTGACAGATTGAGTTGTTAACAGTATTTAGTCTTTATTCCTTGTTCATCTAGCTCAGTGTTTCTCAAAGTGTACTGTACTGCCCCTGGAGGGAAGTGGAAGGATCAGTAGGGTTATGGTGGGGTAACCAAAATGAAGCAATGGATGTGAAATCAACAAAAAATAATGGGTTAATTAGGTTAAGTTTTATTAGTGAAATACAGTTGTTTTGATTTTGTTTCAGAAAGTGGTCTATGTTTGATAGTGGTGGGATGGGAGGGAAGAAATGCAACCGGGGTGCCAAGGGGGTAGCATCCCAAAAGTGTCTCGGGACCACTGCTCTTGCTTGTAATTGCTATAAAGTTTACTTCTCATAATTACTATATTACATTAAGGTTTTTATGAGTGGGTTTGGTAGATGGAAACTGAAAGATCCCTTTCACATGTGTGTGTAAGAGTGTTCGGTTTGTATCTCCTCTTGACATCATGTAAGCAAGCACTACTATCTTACAAGCTGTGCCATCCATTTCCAATCTTCAGTGAAAACATATCCGACCAGGGGCTAATATTACCTTGCTTGGAAACAAACGTGTGTTGACAACTGAAGGGCATCTGGCCATAGAAAAATCTGCCTCAACAAGTTCCATCTGGCTCCTGCAAGCACGGAAAAGTGAACATTAATCCAATTATGATGTTGTTGAATTATACTGTGTAACATGATTTTTATCCTTAGGTAACATGTTTCCTATTTGTGTACCCCTAGAAAATATGAAAAATGGCTATTTCCTTCAAACCTTGCTTTTGTTACAATATTTATTCAAGCCTCAAAGAATCCCTTTCAACACATGGCTATGATGCTCCCTCAGTACTCCTGCTCATGATCATAAATGTGCATATTGTCAGCCACTAAGGGACATGCTCAAGTGGTTAATGTCAAGCAACTGACAAGCAAATCTGTGGTATTGAACAGAATATTTGCTATAGCAATATTTCTCCTTCAGCAACTCAGTACTGAATCAATCTGAAATGTAATGGAAAATAGATCAGTTTGAAAACATTGATGTTGATGTCACAAAAGCAAAGTTTGAAGGGAATGGTGGTCATTTTCATTGAATCCTAGATAGAATCAAATAAGAAATAACACTTACTGACCAAAGACAAAAAAAAATTGTTATACAGTGTTATTTATGCAATTATACCATATTTCATATTCTGTAATTTTTTTGAAAGTCCTCGTTTGAAAACACTATGTATTAATGGGGGAATAAAGCAAGTACCAACAATAAACTGACGTTTTTTTCCTTTAATTATACAACCTCTCTCTCCCTCTTTCTTTCTCTCTAATCTACACTAGTTTCTTGCTATATGATAAAGAGAAAAACTATTTAGAAAAATCAAGAAAAAATTCTCACTGAAGAAATGACAAGGCACCAGGAGTTGTGGTGATTTGTTGTACCTGAGAAAACCTATGAAGCTAAGTAAAATCACAATCATCCACACATACAGGTATGTCCATTGCAGGTGTGCTGGTGCCATGTAAAATGCACTCATACTGGTTGCACATAAGATGCACTTGTGCTGGTGCTGCATAAATGCACGCATGCCAGTGACATAAAAGAAGCACCCAGCATACTCTGCAAAGTGGTTGGCATTAGGAAGGACATACAGCTATAGAAACCATGCCAAAACAGACAATTGGAGTCTGGACAGTTCCCTGGCTGGCCAGCTCCTGTCAAACCATTCAACCCATGCCAGCGTGAATGATGATGATGGTGATGATCAATGCTGATAGACATATTCATTTATTGATCTTCTATGCGTGTGTATATGCATGTAAATATGTCCGGAGATGACTGCCTAGATAAGTAGGTGTGAATATGAATGCTTTCTTAGATGTGTGTGTGTATGCAAAAGTATTCAATCAAATCAGGTTAGATATGGGCTTGTGTGCCACATAGCAGCACATCACTGTATCCACCATTTATCAGTATTTGCTTGGGTCATCCTGAGCAATTCTTCAAGCAGTGTTCCAGATACTTCCTCTTCTGCCATGACCATGAAGCATGTGACAAATGCAATCCATTCAATTAAATCCTTGGGATTTCTTGCAATAATACACAGACTTCCTTTCATTGATTACATACTCTCTTTCATTTGTAGTTTCAATCCCTGAAAACTACTCATTTCTTTGCAAATGTATTACTTGATATGCTTACTTTAGTCTACAGTCCATGTTATATTAAACTTATCACACACAGACATCTATATATTGCACTGTGTAACATGATTTTTGTCCTTGGGTAATAATTTATTTTCTATTTGCTTACCCCTCTAGAAGGTATGAAAGATGGTTAATATTTCCTTCAAATTTTGCTTTTATTACATTTATTCAAATCCCCAAGTAATCCCTCTCAACACATGACTGTGATGCTCTCCCACTACTCCTGCGCATGATCATAAATGCACATATTGTCAGCCACTAAGGGACATGCTCAAGTGGTTAATGTCAAGCAACTGACAAGCAAGTCTGTGGTATTGAACAGAATATTTGCTATAGCAATATTTCTCCTTCAGCAACTCAGTACTGAATCAGTCTGAAATGTAATGGAAAATAAGTCAGTTTGAAAACAATGATGTCCAGGTCACAAAAGCAAAGTTTGAAGGGAAAGTTTGTCATTTCCTTTGATTTCTAGATAGTAGCAAAAAAGAAAATAATACTTACTGACCAAAGACAAAAACGAAATAAAAGTTTTGTTACACAGTGTTATTCATCTATGAGAGTTTCCATAGTAACAAACTGTTGCATCAAGTTAAAAAAGTAACATTTGCCTCGGAAATGGCTAGGCATGTCTTACAGAATCTGAACTGGTGACTCTTCAGTTTAAGAATGGAAGAATTAAGGCTGTGTGGTCAAAAAGTTTGCTTTTGCTTCTCAAACACACAGCTTCAGGTTCAGTCTCACTGACTGCATGGCACTTTGGGTAAGTGTCTTCTGCTATATCCCCAGGTTGACCAAAGACTAGGGAGTGGATTTCTACCATTGTGTTTGAGTGCCACAGACCAGGCTATTGTGATGTTAAGCTTGGACATAAATATCTATGAGTTACAATGCGCCTTCATGATGGAGCATGGTAACTGCTAAGTTGCAGGAACACCAACACCATTTGTCAAGCGATGTAGTGGGATGCAAATAGACACAAAGGCACACACAGTTGTATGATAAATACAACAGGTTTCTTTCAATTTCTGTCAACCAAATCCACTGACAAGGCTTTGGTTGGCCTGAGGCTATAGCAGAAGATGCTTGCCCAAAGTGCCAAGTAATTGGGAAGCAAGCCTCTTACCACACAGCCAGGCCTGCCCTTATATTCTAAATATATTTTAAATAAGTTTCAATATAAACTGGTCAGCTTATTGGAATTTTTTCTTAAATCAAAAATTTAAATTGTGAAAATATTTGTTTTTAGCAAAATGACAAACTGAAACTTTTACCTTTTTTCAATAAACTGGACAGTTTTTTTAATTTAATTAAAAATTAATATTTTGTTGTTTTTACTTCTTTTGTTATTAATTTTTATTTTCTTCAAAACAATATCATCATCAAGGTATCTTCTGTTCTTCTGAATAATATGTGACAGTCTATAGTTCAAATTCATTATCTCTTATATTTTTAACCAGCTGTTAGAATAATGATCTTTTGCATCTGCTAAAAATCCAATGTTAATAAGTTTAGTGATGAATTGTACCCATTTCTTCTGTAATCTACTGTGACCCAGACATTTCAAAGAGATCATGATTCTTGTAAAGTGTTCATAATTGTGTGGGTTCCTGTATACAGCAAAGAAATACATTTGTAAAAATCTTTTGTATATATATATATATATATATATATACATATAAGACAAGATATAAATAATGGTTTTGCATATTCATTTATTCTTTCACATTTGACTTACAGCTGTTTCTGATTAGCATTATAGGTTCACTCATTGATGTGTTTACTCAATTGGTCCATTGATCAGCTTCCAAAGCACTGACCGATGACGATAGCATTAGTTTTTTTATGTTCATTCAATTTTTCTCACCTGATCAATAGACCAATCGAGTAAACAGATTGATGAACAAACCTATAATGCTTATCAGACAGCTGTAAGACGAATTTGCAAGAATAAAGGAATATGTAAAGACCATTGTTTATGCCTCGTCTTTTATGCTACTCTGTTCAAAGACCAATCTAACTGGAAATGCAACCATGGGTTTATAATACAGAATGATGATGAACTTATAACCTTGATCCCTGCTGTTAGCATATGTGGAGTTCTTTACTAATCTAAGAACATATTTTGTTTGCCTGGCATATTTGTATTAACAGAGAGCTTATAAAGTATTTTGTTTGGATTGATAATCCCTCATTAATAACTATACCCCCTCATATATATATATATATATATATATATATATATATATATGAGGGGGTGCTGAAGAGTTCCTTGCTTTAGGAGTATCACAAAAGCCTGGTTGGAGGCCCAATTTTCCAAGTTCTTTTACAGTACTTATAAAAACTGAAGAACCAATAATTTACTGATCTTCCTGTATTTTCTTTTACCCAAAGCCAGAAACTTTTCAGCACGCACCTCTGCCACACACACACACATATATATATATATATATACACACACACATATGAAGTAAAAGCAGTGCTAGTGTAATAAATATTGTTAAATACATATACTAATGTATATGCTTTGTGTATTTTCCAGTGATTGCAATGGCGTAGTGGAGTATAAAACTCTCATGTTGCCAGTGTTAAAACAACTTAGTCATGGACAGGTGAGATAACTCACCCTCAATCCCATTTGGGAGTGATGGACATCAATGTTTTGCCATTTTTGTGGCTTGTCAGCATCATGTACTCACCTGGGTTGAAGGCATATCACCCAGCCAGTCCACGATTTATATGCTCATGGCTCATAAGATCATGAGCTGGTATGCCCAGAAATTTACATATGAAGTAAATGCAGCTCTAATGTAATAAATATTATTAAATACATAGGCTCATATTACAGAACGCTTTGTGATATCTGTTCCAGCCCTGCACTCAGAGTTCAAATTTCGCAGAGTTAACTTTGCCTTTCATCTTTGTGAGGTCAATAAATAAAACTAGTGACCCAGTACTGGTGTAGCTCTCTCTTTCTCTCTCTCTCTCTATCTCTCTCTCTCTATCTCTCTCTCTCTCTCTCTCTCGCTCTCTCGCTCTCTCTCTCACACACACACACACACACTGTCACATCTTTGATGTTTCATTGGATCAAGGGGAGAGAACTAAGAAGCTGTCTGAGTCAACTCACCACTACTTAGACTGAATAACAGAGATGAGAGAAAAAGTGTGAGTATAAGAGGAACCAGTTGTAGTGTGCAAGAGAGAAGATATGTAATGCATATGAATAATGACAGTTAAATAAAAAAACAAATAGCAGGTGATCCTTGTGGGAAGGAATATTGGCACTCTGTCAGATATGATGATAAAGGTTCCAGTTGATTCAATCCACAGAACAGCCTACTTGTGAAATTGATGTGCAAATGGTTGAGCACTCCACATATATATGTACCCTTAACGTAGTTCTCAGGGAGATTCAGTGTGAAACAGAATGTGATAAGACTGACCAGTGCCCCTGGACTGGCTCTTGTGCGGGTGGCACATAAAATACACCATTTTGAGCGTGGCCGTTGCCAGTACCGCCTGACTGGTCTTCGTGCAGGTGACACGTAAAAGCACCCACTACACTGTCGGAGTGGTTGGCGTTAGGAAGGGCATCCAGCTGTAGAAACTCTGCCAAATCAGATTGGAGCCTGGTGTAGCCATCTAGTTTCATCAGTCCTCAGTCAAATCGTCCAATCCATGCTAACATGGAAAGCGGACGTTAAACGACGATGAGGATGATGAATGGACTGGAGCAACATGAAATAAAGTGTCTTGCTCAAGGACACAATGCACTACTGGTTTTCAGACTCATGATCTCACAATCGTGAGCCAAATATCCTAACCTCTAAGCCACTGAAGAAATAGTAAACAAGAAAAAAATCAGCAGAAATAGTGAAAGCCAACCAGTTCAGGAAACTGAACTTCATGAAGGAGATGACAAAGGAATACACAAGTGAAATGCTGTGTCATCAAGGACTTATCCAACCCATGCAAACACAGAAAAGAAAACAAAAAGTACAATGGCTATGATGGCAATTCTGTGACTCCACAAAGCGCTTGTCATTGAGATACATATGGATTTAATAGATTGTTGTTCATTTTATTGGGGTTCATAAATAACTGAACCTGGCCAATGCCAGTACCCCCACAGACTGGCTCCCATGCCGGTGGCACATAAAAAGCACCATCTGAATGTGTTCGATGCCAGATCTGCCCAACTGGCTCCTGTGCCGGTGGCATGTAAAAAGCACCAACTGATCGTGACCAATGCCAGTACCCACTGACTGGCCCCTGTGCTGGTGGCACATAAAAAGCACCCACTACACTCTCGGAGTGGTTGGCGTTAGGAAGGGCATCCAGCAGTAGGAACTCCGCCAGACCAGATTGGAGCCTGGTGCAGCCACTGGATCTCCAGACCTCAAGCAAACCATCCAACCCTTACTAGCATGGAAAACGGACGTTAATCGGTGATGATGATGATGATGTTGCTAATATACCATCCTCCCTTGTTGCAATCACTAGAGTCTATGAGAGCCTGTATAAGGTTATTTTACTAGCAAAAAATAGCAGCCAAATAGTTTTGAAATAAAACCTTACCATCTTAAACAAGGAAGAATATATTAAATAATGGTAAATAAGAGGGAATGGTCTTGGATAGAATGCCTTATGGATCAAATTGGTTAACATGGAAGAATTAGACAACACCAATGACTGGTTTAGACACTGGAGAAATCAGACTTTCGAGAGGGCACAATATTCTAGGCTGCTCCTTGCACCCTCACCTGATAAACCATTGCATGGTATGATTGATACTTTAGTTAGGCCTTCATTGAATAGATGTGGGGAATATTTGAAACAATAAATCTAATGGTTTGTACTAAATCCCTTGATTTATTACATATGGTCCTTACATGTGGCTTAGCCCTTTAGCTTTCGCATTTCATTGTCAAATGCATTGCTTATTTATTCACATTGTTTTGAATTAATCACACATTATCTTGTAGCTTTGAGATTTCAATGATGTGATTGTTGAATTTTAGAATGACATTGTAAGACAGGTGTGAGAGGTTGGATCTGGTTAGTTTTAGCATAAAACAGGTTGAATATTTGAGCTGAATATGGCTGGATTAAGTGTTAAAGGGTTAAGGGTCTACTGTCTTAGGACTGAGCAGCAACACAATAACCTTGTTTGTGAGATAGACAATTTATCAGAGGATCTTTTTATGCACTGCACCTATCCAATGAGAAAGCCACTACATGGTTACTCAATCTCCTAGAAGTAGCAGCTCTGAGGACTTTTCTTTCTGCTAATTCTCATCCGTTTGCCATTGTCATTACCTCCATGTAAGAAGTGTTTCTAATCTAGTAGCGTCTTTCTTCAAACAGCTATCTTATGATGATACTCTCTTTCTTCTTATTTTCTTGATAAATATGATTGTAATTCCTTCAAATTTTGCATTGATCATTTTATGATTCTTAAGACAGTTTCTCATTACTTTCCCCTCCCCCATTTTCTTTTGTAACTTCCAACATACTAATTGGTTGTTTAATCCTTTACCATTTAAACTAGCCATGTCCGGCCAAAATATTCTATTTGTTTTATGCTCAAACTGGCCAAATACAGTCTCATACACTAACCCTACAATGACATACTAAAAGTAAACAATCTCAAAATCGAAATCTTGTAGCTATGAGATAATGCATGATATTCATAAAACAATGTGAAGAAATAAACATTGTATTTGACAGAATAATCTGAATGCTAAAGGGTTTTTATTTCTGTTTTATTCTTGGTTGCTTTCTGTCTTATTAGAAGTGGCAATCAATAAAAAAAAATTCTCCAAATCCCACCCTATAGTCTTAAAAGAATAGAGAAGGTCACATTGGATAACTTAGTTCTTGATGCTCCTAAAATCTACCGGATATTCCTGACTGCGGTGTCTTGTTAATCATGGGTCTGCTTTACTCAGGGCTAAAAGATAACAACAATTCATTTATAATTAAGCAGGAATAGACATGACCAGAGGAAGATATATTTTTAGTCAGGCCAAAAGACAACAAAAATATATAAGTAGTAAAACAAGATAAGGCATATCTAGATGAAGACAAAATGTGGTCACGCTAATAAACAACAAATCAGAAATGAAACCGGTTGGGATTATGTCTTAGTAGAGTAACAATATAGATGGAACAAGAGATTTGTGACTCACACCTGGTCATTTGATTGATTACATACCTTTGTGATAAAAGACTTCATTTTGTTTAGTCTTAGTTTGACCTTGAACAAAGCAATAAAATGCTGTATAGCGTGAGATAAGTGTGTAGTGGCGCGAAATTATGGCCACCATTAAGGAAGTGCAATCTACGCATGTGCAAGGGACTTGCCTTCCTGGAAGCCCCTCGAGTGCACATGCGTAGTAAAACCAGTACTTAAAGCGCTTCGCATGCTTTCTAAGCCTCTTTAGCGCAATGCTTTTGATGTGACAGCTACTTGCTCCTTTGGCATGCCTCAATGAAGCTCTTAATATCCAGTTGCCGATAACAAGTTAACCAGCAGCTGCTAAGCTGAATAACACAGGATTTGTAAAACCAAGCATCATCAAAAATAAAACTTAATTTTTATTATGTTGTTAATTGTTCTACTGTTTCTTAATATATAATTTTGTTAAAAGGTGATAGAGAGAGACTAATGTCTCTATTGCTACTATCAACCTTTTACAAGTGCTAGATGAAACTTATGGTCATTACCAGTAGGAAAGTATTTTAACTGCACCTTTGCTCACCCCGATTCATTCGTAACAAAACACTTTTTTACATACTTTTGTAAATGACAGAATCTTTGATTAACTTCTGGAGTGAGAATGAACTGCATAGAACTTGTTAATTGAAAGCCAAAAAAGTTTAGCATCATTCTGAAACTGCGAAGGTATCTTTTTTGGATGTTAATGTCATTTTGCATCATCTGAAAAAAAAAGAAGAAAAATGAATATATAAATAAATAAAGTAATGGCTAGAAAATGTCGGTGATATTAGAGCAATATTTGTGTGTAAATGTGGATTTGAATGATGAATGTAAGTGAAGTGGAATAAATCTGTGTGTGACATCTGTTGGGTGATTTACTGATCAGGTCTTATACATTAAAGCCTTCTGTCATTGGACTGCAATCATGCCAGAGCACCACCCTCAATAGTTTTATTTAATCATATCAACCTTAGTACTTATTTCAGTCTGGTACTTATTTTATTAACCACAATATGAGACAATGTAGACAACATTGCTAATTTCTGTTAAGTTTGTTGTAAACGGACATGGACACAAAAAACACACACATATATACACAAAAGCATACATATTTGTGTGTGTGTGTGTGTGTGTGTGTGTGTGAAGGCGGATGGCTCAGTGGTTAGAGCACCAAGCTTACGATCGTGAGGTTGTGAGTTTGAATCCTGGACCAGGCTGCATGTTGTGTTCTTGAGCAAGACACTTTATTTCACGTTGCTCCAGTTCACTCAGCTGTAGAAATGAGTTGCGATGTCACAGGTGTCAAGCTGTATCGGCCCCTTTGCCTTTCCCTTGGATAGCATTGGTGGCGTGGAGAGGGAAGGCCGGTATGCATGGGCGACTGCTGGTCTTCCATAAACAACCTTGCCCAGACTTGTGCCTGGGAGGGTAACTTTCTAGGTGCAATCCCATGGTCAGTCATGACCGAAAGGGGTCTCAGCATATATATATATATATATATATATATATATATATATATACACACATCTTTTATGATTTATGTGTTTCAGTATTAGACTGCAGCCATACTGGAGCATACCAACCCCAGTACCTATTTTTTTTTACATTTGGTACTTATTCTGTTAGTCTCTTTTGCTGAACCACAAAGTTACCAGGATATAATCACACCAACACTGGTTGTCAAGCAATGGTGAGGGACAAACACAGACATACAAACGCAGACATACAAAAACACACGTGTGCACACACACACAAACACACACATGCACACTCACACTCACACACACACACACATATACAGCCCAACCCATGCTAGCATGGAAAGCGGACGTTTTTTTTTTTTTTTGTTACAGTTCCCCAGTGAATTCCTCTCTCATAGCTGTTTTCATAGTTTCATACTCAAACCAGTGCAATTTTCTTAATAGCTGTTTTCACAGCTCTATACCAACTAGGAGATGATGAAGAATCATCGTCATACGTTTTTGCAGCAATGTGAAAGATCAGTTTAATCATTAATTATCTGTGAAGATCTGTAAAATACAATGTACATATAAATTTGACGCTGTCTTTATTTTCATGAAGCCCTGTAAAAAAAAGTGTAGCAATAAATGTTATATATAAACTGACATCAAGTTTTGTCCATAACTACGCTACACATTCAACTGCTTTTGCAAATTGGCCCTTCAATAAAGATAGTGATAGCAGATGGTATATTTTCATTTAAGGTTTGCACAATCAGGATTGAGCAAGGACTAAGCAACAATTTCGTTGTTGAAGCTGCCTATCAAAGATGGCTATAAGTGATTCATCATTGAGCTGGTTGATATATATTAGAAAGTGAGATGAACAAGTAAAACATGTGGTATCACTTCAGAGCACGTAATTCATTGTTCAAACACAATTGCAGAGTAGTTATAGTAAATAAGGGATTAGTTTCGTTCCTGGGGCACAGCAATTTCACTTATTTCTTGTTCCTCAGAATATGTGTAAGCCTTTATGTATATATTTAATAACTTTTCCCATCGTTGTCAACAAGAATGTATAAATAGATGCTTATACATTCTAATACTAGACTGAATATATTTCTAACTGCACACTTTTATTCAATTCCACATCTAAGCTACTCAACTCTCATCATTTTTATTGCATCAGAATATACATAAACACATATAATTTGTGTGTGTGTATGTGTGTGTAGAGAGAGAGAGAGAGAGAGAAATATGTATTTATATCTGTAGACATGTATATGTGTAGATATACATATCTACAGATACACATACAAACACATACGTGCACACACACACACACACACACACACACACGCACACACGCACACACACACAGAGTCACCCACACAGTCCATCATAAGGAATGGAGTACCAATAACTATGAAAGGAATGAATTCTACTTCTTACAGAACTAAAACAAATGGGCCCAATTAAATCGGTGCATATAGAAAGGAAAGATCCCCAGGCTACTTAACATAAGTAGATCTGCATTCGGTGATTGATGGCAACTGTTCATCACTTAACAGAAGTTAACAGGAGTTAACAGAAGTCAGAAGAACACATGCAATGAACCCAAAGAATATTTTCCTTGCCTTAAGAGAAACACCATGGCTGCGGCGGTGGTGGCAGCAATTAATTACTTAATCTGTATATTTAAAACGTGACCAGCTCATTTTCTCATATATCAGAAACTAAGCTGCATTGTCTAGTATACCCAGCATTATTCAAACCGGTAGAGTTTTATTTGAGCTAACTTTATTATGTAAAAAATGTTAATTTCCTTACTTACACGAGATTCATAAGAAGTGAGTGGTGAAGAATATTTGTGAGGTGTTGTATCTTCTGGAGTCGGAAATAACCTGCAATAGTAACAACACAAAGGAATTGTGGCTGTGTCAGAAGCATTGTTCTTTGTTGCAATACTTTCTGAACAAAGATCTGATCACTTTAGAAATTGAATACAACACATCATATTCCCTAATCTCAATAATACTAAAACTCTAGAGATGTTTGTGTGTACCCGAAATATTTCAGAAATAGTATATTTTATCTTAATTTTATTTTGCATATTTATTTTCATACTTACCTTCAGCAGTGCAGTACAAATTTTTGTGATATTTGGACCTCTATTTAAATGATTAAACACAATTTTTGTTTGTTATTTCTTGACGAAAAATAAAGCATGGCTTCCATGACGTCAACCACATACACACATACAGAATACACACACATATAATGAATGTCATGGCGTGTCAATCAACACAAATACACGTATGCTATCTGTAACATATACACACACATAGTCTTTATGCAATCTAAGAAAAAAAGTCGACTTTTTGACGTACACAATATTTTAATCATTCAGAAATATTTTTAACTGAATGTGATTTCATAATCCGGAGTTCGTTAATTTCCATAAAAAATTTTTATTTATTTACTTTTGTTTTAAAGTGAAAGAGAAGAGAAAGTGAAAGAGAAGAGAAAGTGAAAGAGAAGAGAAAGTGAAAGAGAAGAGAAAGTGAAAGAGAAGAGAAAGTGAAAGAGAAGAGAAAGTGAAAGAGAAGAGAAAGTGAAAGATGTATGAGCGTGTATATGAAATGGACGTGTGTGTGTGTGAAAGAGAGAGAGAGGGGGGAGTAGAAGAGAGAGAAAAAGAGAGAGAGTGAGTGAAAGGGTGTGTTGTCATGTATACGTATATATATACGTACATACATCAATACATACTTGTACATCTTTTTGTATTTGTGGGAGAGAGAGAGAGAGAGAGAAAGAGAGAGAGAGAGAGAGAGAAAGAGAGAGAGAGAGAGAGAAAGAGAGAA
>NC_068985.1:78408340-78412842 GCF_001194135.2 Octopus bimaculoides
CGAGGAGGTTTTTCCCTCTTTCTCAAAGGTTGTCATTACTTTCGAGACACTACTTCTTGATACACCAAACATTTCGGCTGTTTTCGTTATGCAAGAGCCTGCCATACGAGCACCAACAATTTGACCTCTTTGAAAGTCCGATAGATCTGTCATTTTAAAGAATTTTAATTACTTTTTTCTGTCGGTATCTGAAAAGAAACAGCAATTTTAGCAAAACATATTAAGTAACACTAATAATAAATAAATAAGAAACATGAAAATAAACAAGCTTTTGACTGTTATATAGATATTTCAAAATTATGATGCTAGGCGTTTCCATTATTTTGTCCAACCCCTGTATAGGATAGTTGTGGCATAAACTGGTGCACCAAACGATTAAACAACTGTGGACCAAGAGCGACAAAGCCATCACAATACAACATTCTGATGACAAACTGGACCTAAAACACGCTGCAGAAATCCTATGACGATTTCGTGACAAGACGCCTTTAAATAACCTTGTCTGCACTGAGGATATGCTTTAGGCAGGATCAGATTAACCCAAGACCTGACCCATTACTGAAGCTTTCCAGTGGCCCCATCATCTGGTATCTTTGTTTCCCATGTGGATAACTCTCAGGCAGTCAAGCGGTGTGATTGAGTAATATCTGGCCACTATGTTATCATCATAAGCAATCCGTGTAGCTTTTACCGTACCCTTGTTTTGACCTTTCATTAATTCATCACCTACACGCTCAGCCTATATAATCACATCTACGCCGATGGTTTTCGCTAAGTGCCTCCTTTGTAAGAATGGTGTTTTACAAAAGCCTCTTCCCCATGTTTTGGAAAAAAAAATGCTAATTATTCTAACCGAACAAAACCTAATTTAGTGTATTAATTATATTTTCTTATAGCATCTCATCCAGAATGTACCATTTTTTTTTCTTAGGTATTTGAGTGGTCTAGTAACCCCTATATTACATTTTTATGTTACAGAATAAAGCGATAACTTATATAACAAAATTATATTGGACCTGGACGAAACATCAATGAAACTTCTATATACTGATAACACGATGTTCTAAGCATATTTTAATTCTAACAAAAAATTTTTTGGAAAGTATTGTACCTGGTTCCAATATTTTATTTCTAAGATAAATCATGTCCCCACTAAAAATTTAGCATCCCTCATAGCACCTTCTTGATATTTGCCACTCTCTAATAGAACCACAACACTCTCAAGAGTGCGCTACCGTCCAAGTAAAAATCCGTTGATCTACTCTATGTTTATTGAGATAATAGCTATTGGTACGAAGGTGATGAGTGTGCAGAACCATTAGCACGTTGAGAAAAATGCTTTGCGGCATTTCGTCCATCTTTACGTTCTGAGTTCAAATTCCACCGGAGTCAACTTCACCTTTCACCCTTTCCTGAGCGATAAAATAATTACCCGTTGAGCACTAAGGTGGATGTAATTGACTTACCTCCTCCCCGAAATTCCTGGCTTTGTGCCAAAATGTGAAACCAATATCTACCGGTATGTTATGTTCCGAAGGCACGTGGCGGCCTAATGAGTTGGATCCACAATCACAAAGTTTTTGTTTCGATTTCTAGTCTGAATGGGACACAATACTCTTTGAGTAAGACGTTTCATTTCATGTTGCTTCAATCCACTCAGCTGAAAACGAGTACCAGTGAAGTACTGGTGCAGCCCTCTCTCTCACTAGCTGCGAGGAAGGTCGAAAGAGTATCATTGTCTACTCGCAACCAGACAGGCACCTAAAACAATAAACAAAAGCATGGTACATGCTACCAAGTCACACTCCGTTGCGAATGACAGCTTTGGTGATTTGCACTATGTTCGTAAAGAGGAAGTCGTGAGGAACTTTTGTCATTAGTTTCAGTGGGTTCTATTCTTTCACGTCTGAACACGGTGTCTCTTCATTCGACGTCCAATCACTGTGTCCATCTATCCAGTCAACATCTGCAGGCCACATCTATTCAGTCAATATATTTGTCTGGTACATCAATCTATTCGCATAAATTCCCATTGAATAAATGGGAAAAGAATTATATTCAGGTTCAGGGCCGGATTAAGACCCATAGAGGGCCCTAAACACTTAAAAGATTTTGGTGCCCTCAAGTATATGTAAATGGTTCAAAATGTAAACAAAAATAATTCAAAGTGTAAACGATAATAAACCATTTAAATTAATTTTTATTTTTCAAAATGAAGCAAAATTCACAGTAAAATGGAAAATAATGTTTATTTTTGTATGCTTCTATTTTATTTATATTTGAAAAGTTTTCTCCGTTTTTCCTTTAATTGCGAAGTGTTCGATGATATCGTTTAAATTAATTTTACATAAAATTTCTGCTTCTATACTTAGTATTACGAATATTATTTTAGCAAGTTCAAAGTGACTTTTTTCATGCCGTAAACCATTTTCATTTCTATGGTGTCCTCCCCATCCCTTGATGCCCTAAGTACGTGCTTATTTTGCTTAATTGGTTAATCCAGCGCTGTTCAGGTTACACTGCGGCACACCTAGCATCATCTCGTGGCACACCAGTTGCAGAGCACTGACATATTTAAAACGTACGCACTAATCAGCATTTCCCTGATATAAAATACAATCAAAACGTAATCAAGCTCTTACCATTCAACATAACCTGTTTTCTTCTCCAGATACTCATAATTCTGAGACCAATGACGTAGAATATTTTCAATGAAATCACCTAAAAAATAAATAATTAAATGTATAAAGTTGGTGTAATGCCCAAAATCTGAGTGTATATTCTTGCACTACGATTTGGAAATCTTTTAAACAAAAATTGCTGCGAAGCATCTGTATATACTTGCAAACATTAACAACAGACATGTAATGGAACCATGCATACTATCAAACATACTCTCTCTCTCTCTCTCTCTCTCTCTCTCTCTCTCTCTCTCTCTCTCTCTCTTTCTCTTTCTCTCCCTCTCTTTCTCGCTTTCAGACACACACATACACACACATGCACTGACATATAATCATATTTGCAAATAGATACACTTATACGTTCACAGACTTACTAATACATCTAGGACGGTACCTGTTGCAGTATATACAAACATCCTAGAATAGTGCTTCTCAAACTATCTGATGTGACGTACCGGCAGTTTTCTTTTTTTCCTATGTGCCAGGGACCGGTAATATTTCTTAGTAATAATAATTTATACCGGAAACAATATATATAATGAATATAATAAAAGTTGACAAATGTTTTTTAGCTTATATTTATTTTGTAAACAAATAATACAATAATACAATAAACAAATAATGTAGGAGTGGCTGTTTGGTAAGTAGCTTGCTTACGAACCACATAGTTCCGGGTTCAGTCCCACTGCGTGACACCTTGGGCAAGGGCTGACCAAAGCCTTGTGAGTGGATTTGGTAGATGGAAACTGAAAGAAACCTGTCGTATATACATATATATGTGTATATGTGTGTCTATATGTTTGTGTGTCTGTGTTTGTCTCCCCAACATCGCTTGACAACCGAGGCTGGTGTGTTTACATCCCCATAACTTAGCGGTTCGGCAAAAACGAACGATGGAATAAGTACTAGGCTTACAAAGAATACGTCCTGGGGTCGATTTGCTCGACTAAAGGCGATGCTCCAGCATGGCTACAGTCAAATGACTGAAACAAGTAAAAGGGTATTACGTAAATATTTTATGATGTCTATTTTTTTTCTTTTCTGGAAGCTCGCCGCGTACTGGTAGCTGATGACTCGCGGACCGGCACCGGTCCGCGGACCACCACTTTGAGTAGCACTGTCCTAGAAGACATCTAGAAAAGAGCCACCCGATTGATTTAGTCCGTCAAAAGCATACTCTAGCTTCTTGTTCGCAGGTACTTGTGGTTCCCTTCTCTCTCCCTCTCTCCCCCTCTCTCTCTCTCTCTCTCACTCTTTCTCTCACTCGCTCTTTTTCTCTCACTCTCTGTTTTTCTCTCTCCATCTACCTTTTCTACTGTAACTACAATGGCATCTGCTAATCGGAGCTGGTTAGACTCATGGTGTCTCTACTCAGAAATTCCTGATTCTCTCGAAAAATCATCTTTGTTGTATTCACTCCTCACCACACCTTTGGGATATGTGTTTGTGTGTGTGTGTGTGTGTGTGTGAACGTGCACGCGTGTGTGACTTAGTGTTTCTGCTTGTTCATTGGTTAGTTGTTCATATTTATTGATTGGGTTGTGTTTTCTGGCTTCTTCATTGATTGTTTGTGCTATTTTGTGATATGGTGTTGCGACTGTAGATAGGATGATGTGATATTAATTTATTTAGAATTTGTGGATGAGTTCGTACTGGGTTATTCTTTGTTTCAATTTCTCTTCTTGTGAATATGCGCGCGCGAGTGTGTAAGATTTTAGATAAATACTTTTAAAGAAAGTTTGTTTATTAATGAGTTATTTGAAACAAAATAATTAAGGGCATATTTATTATATATATATATATATATATATATATATATAT
>NC_068985.1:78413117-78422938 GCF_001194135.2 Octopus bimaculoides
GTGGCAGTTGCAACTAACTCCGAAAGAGAAAGGGAGATAATCTCAGAAATCAAGAATTTTTCGAAACTGACCTACCATGAAGGAAAAGACATTTTTTTTTTTATGGTCTTGGGTAATTCGTATAATGGAAATAAAAATCAGCTACGAGAAATAATTCAGTGTGGTTAGTAACTCCGTATAATTTTTGTTAGTGCAAACCACCACCAGTTTCCTGGGAATCTGTATTTACCGTTGGGTTCAGACTTGATTCTATTTTGGTAAAAATCCAGATTCGGATGTGATACTTCGTTGAGAGCGTATAATATTTCATCGTCCTCTAGATTTGGCCCGCAATGCATTATCACAGGCTGTGAGACAGAGAGAAAGAGATAGAAAAAAATGTGAAATAAAGAAATAAAGCATAACTGGCTTGATAACAATATTTTTGGATTTTAAATAAGAAGTACAATTTGAGAGAATGTTAATATATGTGGCAATGGATATTTGCCTGACAGTAAACTTTTATTTGAAGAGATGAGTGACAGGTTCCTTCAGTAGGCGAGCAACTTATTAAAAAGGTTCTCATACCAGATTTGGTCAATACAAGATCCATCTTTTTTGCGGAATAGAATGTTGTGCTGATAAACATCATGTTTAAGAGACATAAGACTTGTCAGTCCACCTCATGGTCCCAGCGGGCAAAATGGAAAAGGCTTTAGTCCCGGAAGATTGTGAGAGAGACCCGCTGGAACAGCCACTCTGACTCACGGGGCTCGACTTGCGGAAAGTCATCTCTTCCCTGATAGCAGTATACAGGTATGTAGTCTGAGGGCCAAGAACGCCGGAGGTCTCCTTTCTGACGGAAAGAAAACCTTTGTTTTGTCTAATCTTCGATATTATTTTTTGCCCCTCATGTTAAGGAATATCCCTTGACGTTACACCTCTAACCAGGAGGTCTTGCAATAAGTAAACAATGCCTAATGTTGAGTCTCCCCTACTGAAATCACAATTGTATTGGGTGGAACATGTGACACCTACGGGAGAAAATAAAACCTCCACGACTATACAACGAACTAAAATTTGGAAGCTATCGAAGAAAGCATGCGAAATTCCGTTATAAGGATGTCATCAAATGCTGAAATAGGTGGCCCGATAGCGAAATCTTTTTTGCCACGAGAGTTCCGGATGCCAGTAATGAACTCATTTGCATACAGTCAATCAAAGCTCACCTTGAAAATCCACATACTGTGTACTGCTACAGTACAGCCAGTCAGGAATAGAATGGTGTACACTACTCTGTGAGTACAGCTTAGCAAGTCTTACATAAACACCACATTCCCCTCTACACAATCCTCATAGATCAATTGAGCACCATCTCTATATAGAGCTAACATTATGTACCTATGCTCAGACTGAGATTAGTGATACTGCATGTACCCATTGATATATGCAAGGAGAGCGCAATACGACACAACGCCATATTGACTACGATGTTTCCAGACCAACATAATCATTTAAAATTAGGAATGTACAAAATCAGTTTAAAAATTAGGAAACTACCCTCATATACATTTTCTAGTAAATTACGCAAATTGGCAACACTTATGGTATCATCGGTGAACAGCTCTCCATTCACTTTATACACTAAATTTCACATTTGTCACCCCTATTAACCCGTTTATAACAGTTAGATTTTGCTATAACGCACATTTTCCGCATTTTCAACCAGAGTATTTTCGTAACTAGGTGGACACTACCCTATTTACATTTTACGGATATTTGTCCTTATCTTGGTGTCTTGGGGAAATTTTGAACCTGGGTTCTCATTCTTAAGGTATTTTTCGATGTTATTATTATTATTATTATTATTATTATTGAGTGAGAGAGCAGTGCATGCCATCAAAGTGTTATTATTATTATTATTATTATTATTATTATTATTATTATTCAGGTCACTGCTTGGAATCGAACTCGGAATCTTGGGGTTAATAGCCCGCGCTCTTAAGCACTACACCATATGCCCGTGTTGTAATACAACACTTCGCAAATATCTCCTTCGAGTGAAACCACCAATAGAAGAGAATAATACCAAAGACTGCGTGTACTCCATCCCATGCAGTTGTGGTGGGTTATACAAAGGCGAAACATGTCGCCCCCTCAAAATAAGGGTAGACGAACATCGCAAAGCTGCGACACGAGGAGATATTGATAAATCGGGTATAGCTGATCATGTATGGAAAAATGGAGACCACCTCGCCCTGTGAGATGAAGTTAAAATAATAGACAGAGAACAGCACTAGAAAATACGAAAAATGAAAGAAGCAGCACATATGCTAAAACACAACAACCTCCTAAGCAGACCGAGTGCAGATATGAACAGCATATGGGAACCAGTATTAAGGAAGGATAGAAGAATATTAGATTTATAAGCCCTAAAATTCACTCCATAATTATAATAACTGGTACTTATTTCATCGACCCCGAAAGAATGAAGGTTAAAGTCGACCTCGGCAGAATTTGAACACATAAAGACAGACGAAATACCGCTAAGTATTTTATGCCTGCGTCTCTCTCTCTCTCTCTCTCTCTCTCTCTCTCTCTCTCTCTCTCTCTCTCTCTCTCTCTCTCTCTCTCTCTCTCTCTCTCTCTCTCTCTCTCTCTCTGTATGTATGTATGTATATGAATAAGAAAGTGTGTAAGAGATGTCATGTACAAGCGAGCTTGACTTGGTAGCATGCGCCATGCTAGTGCTAACTATTTCAGGGACTCGTGACTTGCAAGCACACAACGACACAGATGCGTTTGGCCCAGTGGAACATTCAGAATGCCACAGCTGGAAGATGAGCAGTTTCCCCAGCTCCGGTACAGGGACTTTTTATCGACGCTGGAAGAATGAAAAGTTAAGTTGACTGAGGTGTGATTTGAAGTCGAAGTGCGGGTAGCTAGAATAAATATCGCAACTGACTGCATTATGTATATACGTATGTATTTACGTATACATATATACGTGTGTGTGTGTGTGTGTGTGTGTGTGTGTGTGTGTGTGTGTGTGTGTGTGTGTGTGTGTGTGTGTGTGTGTGTGTGTGTGTGTGTGTGTGTGTGTGTGTGTGTGTGTGTGTGTGTGTGTGTGTGTGTAATGTATGTATGTATGTATATGTTGCCTAATATTGTATTTTCTTCACTGCATAATTATTTCTAGTACAAGTACAACATCGATTTCCAGGAACCTTTGGTTCCAAAGCCATTCCGGATTACTGATTTTTTTCGAACCAACGCTGGTCACACTCTAAATTAAGCAAATACTAATTTTACTGAAATACTGTGTTGAATCAAAAGTTTTGCAATATTTTGGTATCTTATTTGCTTTATTCGCCAAGTCACAATAAAATCAGCCTAGCATTCAAAGTGCTGCAAAGTCTGAAGCCATTTTCTGCCAATTCTTTGGCCCCAACGTTGATACTAGTTCTTGTCTTAAAGGAGAAGACCTTTTTCACAGTAGCTTCCACTTGCTCATGGTTGATGAAGCGTCACGTGTGTAAGAAGTGGGCCATGGATCGGAACAATTAATAATCTAAGGGAGCTAGGTCCGGACTATATGCTGGGTGTGGCATCAGTTCGATTCCCTCAAGTTCCTGGGGTTTATTGTGAGTCATTCGGGCCGTATGAGGTCTTGCGTTGTCTTGCTGCAGAAGAGTTCAACTTTAGTTAAACAATGCTGGGTATTTTTGCCACACGATAGCATACATCTGTGAGATGCCAAGCTCACCTGATACTCTCCGAGCGCTACCCTTCGGATTTGCTACTTTGGCTTGGAGCACGACTTCGAAATCCACGATTTTAGACCTATCTTATATTGCCTGATCATCGAGGCTCTTGCAACCCAGTCGAAATTTCTTGAATTATATGGTTATTGTACTGTGATCAACTGCGCCTTCACCTCTCGTTGAACAAATGTTTTTGGTTACTTCTGCGGCGTTATGACCCAGTCTGAACTCGTAAAGTATAAGTTTCCTAATTTGACTACGTTGCATGTTCATCAGGGCGGCTTTCAAATCACATGCAGAGTGAAACAATGCACGTGTCAGCGCACCAACTACCACGATACTACCAACCTCAGTGGCTACTTTCCACGGCTTTAATTACTTCGGTCACATGATATACATACCGCAAACTAGAACGTATGCAAATATTGCAAAACCTTTGACTCGCCCCATTAATTAAATAAAATGCAGGTACTTGTACACTAGTATAAATGCTACAAATTTTATTAGAAGATATTAACTAGTCTGTGAAAGATACCAGTAAATAAGTCTGGCGTCAACAGAAATTTCAAGTTCCTGATCGTAAATTAGTGCGGAATATAAGAACCATTAGTGTCTGGAAAATCGCTGTTGTACCTGTCCTCCTTTGCATCAAATACGTTAACGTGACTATAACTAAAAATTGTCTTACCAAAGCATGTACGTGTCGACAACCTTTACAGCAATAGAAAATATCTTTTTGTAATTCATCCTGTAATATAAAATAAAGACAAATGAAGAAACAAAGCTTTGAAATCAGTGAAATGTATGTGATGATATCTCGGAACTAACAGTGAAGTTTGATGGTGTCGCTGGCCTATCTGTAATGTAGCCCATACCTGGACTATGAAAGTATAGTTGATTTACCAATATAGTGTGATGATAGCATTGATTTATAAATCGAGTATGATGGTATGCGTAACATATGAGCCATTTGTGATAGTATGGTTGACTTATTAATGAAATATAATGACATATTTGAGCTATGAATGAATTGTGAGTATATAGTTAACTTTCCAATGAAGTGTAATAATGGGACGGCGAATTGACCGAAGCTCTAGTGTGTCGATTACATTGCTTTAGAGCTGTGACTCCTTTACCATTTTTTTTTTATCATTGGGCCCCTTTGAATTCTACTTTAACTCTGGTGGACCCCCATAGCCTCTCCATGTTTAAAAACTAGTTTTATATATACTTCTTTTAAAATTCCTATCTTGTTTTTCAAACAGTAACTAGTGAAGGTTGAACTATGTAAAACATTAGAGAAAGAAACCCAGCTGTTTCTTCCAATTAATACATCTAAAACAAAATGTTTTCGTGGACACTTAAAATACTACTGCGTGTCCCCAACTTACTAATTTGGTTCTGTACCCCCCCACACACACACAAACACACCACCACCACCACCAAAAAACAAATATCTTATATATGAACCCTTAGTGGTCATATGGACCTCAGTTGAGAATCACCGCCTTGCAGTATTCGCTCTTGCGCTCCGAGTTCAAATACCGCTGAGGACAATTTTGTTTTTCATCCTTTCAGGATCGATAAATGATGTACTGTATTTGCCGATGCATTCTCGCACAAGGTGTAAACCTACGATACAAGTATATGTTGTCGTAAAAACAAATTTAATATGTTTCACCATGCACTTGGTATCCCGTCCATGAAACGGACGCATTAAACGCATTGCAAATTTTTTATGTAAAATTGCTTTTCCTATAACTCGACGTAATATCAAACATTACTACACACACACCCACACACACATTCCATAAATTAATTTATAAGATCTATTTTATAAATGACATGGTATTAACTTTCTCCATATAACATAACAAGCGCGTCTTATACGCCGCCAAATACCGTACCAGTCTTATTGTGAGGATCGTTTCTTGTCTGTTGTCTATCACTCTTCGTGTAAGAAATTGACTGGTCTGGGTCCTTAAATGAGATGGACTGTGACTATATATAAAAATAGCCAAGACAAGCCTGGTGTCACGACAACATCCCAACCACTCCACCAGATGTTGAAGGCCCCATGCCAAGGCAAGACGAGAACAACCCGCATAACTTTTCCGCAGAATTGTATCGTTTTGTATCTATCCATTATACGTATGCACAGATATAATATCATGATATCTCGGTATAGATATGTGGACTATACACTGCCAAATAAATCAGATAGGTTGAACCCTTCATAAACCTATTTCTAGGTGCTAGATGGACGGAACTATTGAGTATATCTTCATCTTTTTTTTTTACTTGTTTCAATCATTAGATTGCGGCCATGCTGGGGCACCGCCTTCAAGAATCTTATTCCAACAAAGTGACCCCAGTATCTTTTGTTTTTTAAGCCTAGTACTTATTCTATCTGTCTCTTTGCCGAACCACTAAGTAAAAGACTAAAAGAGTAAAAGACACTTTATTTCACGTTGCACCAGTTCATTCAGCTATAGAAATGGGTTGCGACGTCACTGGTGCCAAGCTAGATCGGCCTTTGCCTTTCCCTTGGATAAAATCAGTGATGTGGAGAAGGGAGGCTGGTATGTATGGTTGACTGCTGGTCTTCCATAAACAACCTTGCTCGGACTTGTGCCTCGGAGGGGAACTTTCTAGGTGCAATCCCATGGTCATTCATAACCGAAGGGAGTCTTTACCCTTTAATATACTAAACTGGACTGGATGGTTACATTAAATATTCTAAACTTACATTCCATTTAAAAGTGCTTTGATAATAGGTCTGCTAGATCAGGGTTGGCCTGGAGTTTAAGAACAAAAATAACAACCACTACAACAACAACAACTACTACAACTACTACTACTACTATTACTACTACTACTACTACTACTACTACTACTACTACTACTACTATTACTACTAACAATAATAATATTAATAATAATAATGATAATGATAATGATAATAATAATAATAATAATAATAATAATAATAATTTTTGTTGTTGTTTAGTGCCGAGATCATCCCTGATTCAACAAATCTATGATCAAAGACGTTCCAGTTATCCTCTTATAGAATCTTGCCAAAATGTAACAAGTCATGTGTTCTTTGACTGACAGCCTTGTTTTCTTTTAATGGATGCGAATATAATGAGGTATCCAAGAAACAGTAGTTATCTCTGGCAGCATTTGAACTTAAAATGTGAAGAGCCGGAACAGATACTGCAAGGCATCCTGTCCAAAGTTCGAACAATTCTGCAGGTCCACACATTGCCCTAAACTGCAAATCTACTCATTGAATGAGGAATGATGAAAGGTAAAGTCGATCTTGGTGGGATTTGAGATGAAATAAATCACTTTTAGAAAGTCTATCGATCTCAGAGAAATTATAGACAAAGTCGAAACCAGAGTAACATTAGTTTCAAATGTCGACAGAAGGCCAACAAGCTGGGGGGTACGGGGTAAGTCGACTCCGGTGCTCAACTGGTACTTATTTTATCGACACCATAAGGATGAAAGGCAAAGTCCACCTCGGCTGTATTTGAACTCAGAACGTAAAGATGGATGAAATGCCGCTAAGAATTTAGCCCGGCGTGCTAACGATTCTGTCAGCTCGCCGTCTTACAAACCTGAGTAATATTAACTATGGTAGAGGTGCAATGGCCCAATGGTTAGGGCAGCAGACTCTCGGTCATGGGTTCGTGGTTTCGATTCCCAGATCGGGCGTTGTGAGTGTTTATTGAGCGAAAACACCTAAAGCTCCACGAGGCTCCTGCAGGGGATGGTGGCGAACCCTACTGTACTCTTTCACCACAACTTTTTCTCACTCTTACTTCCTGTTTCTGTTGTGCCTGTAATTCAAAGGGTCAGCCTTGTCACACTGTGTCACGCTGAATATCCCCGAGAACTACGTTAAGGGTACACGTGTCTGTGGAGTGCTCAGCCACTTGCACGTTAATTTCACGAGCAGGCTGTTCTGTTGATCGGATCGACTGGAACCGTCGACGTCGTAAGCGACGGAGTGCCAACAACAACAATATTAACTATGAGTATACAGAAATGGAACTGAATGCTAAAAGATGTTTATCTTCCAGCACTCTATCATTTCTGCCACTCTATTATCTTTACACCTGTTATTTTTCTATATGTTATATTAAACATTTTTTTTATTTTTTGTGACTGGGCATTTTTCATATTACAGACAGAAACTTAACACTCACACTAAACAAATATTTGTATACTAATCCAACTAGCAGAAATATCAAGAATAATAAAACTGCAATCATTTCGAAAATTCAGAAGTCATGTATCAGAACTTGTAAATCCTCTGTGTGTGTGTGTGTGTGTGTGTGTGTGTGTAGTATGTTATCAGTGTGAGGATGCGTGTGATGTGCTTCTGACACACTGTGGTATTGAAGATCACTCTTAGAGGTTCAACTAAGAAATGCCGTTGACAGAACTTTCAAGAATCACTGCTTGCATATTGTCCGAAAGAAAAGCCTGCATACTGAATGTCTATGGAATAAATTCACGGTAAAATCCAAACACGATTTTCCTTTTATATCAGAAATCCTTTAGGAAATGGGAATCCTACTGTAGTGTTAAAATCTCAATTATAGAATCCAAAATTGTAGCAGCAGTTTTGAGAGGAAGCAAAGAAATTTGTAAATAATATTTCCAATCAGTCAGCATTGGTAGCAGCAGCAGCAGCAGTAGCAGCAGAAAACGAAGGTAGCATCTCCTTTGATTTTTAGTTCTGCCGTGGAGTCTTAGAAAGCGAAAAAAATCAGTCCAATGGCTTCAAGAAAAAATGTGACATCTAGACTTTAAACTAGCTTTGGAAAGTTAATTGTTGCCATTCCTCTAACTTCGAACTGCGAAGTATAGAATTTTAACTTTTTTTTAACAATTATTTTCCATTTGTCGTTTGAACACAGCGTTGTTGCCTTAGTTACGTCAGTTCTTCCTATAAAGGAAGCTTTTGTCTTTTTCATCATTCACAAGTTTGCTAGTTTGACAATTTTATATTCCATTACTAGTGTAACCGTAGTCAAGACAATTAATTACCAAAAGCTCGAAGACAGAACCATGGCTGATACTAAACGTTTTCTACATCTCGTTATCTGTATATGTGAGAGATGTGTGTGCGAGTGTGTGTGTGTGTGTGTGTATGTGAGTGCGTGTGCGTATGAGTATGAGCATGTATTTGAGTGTGCGTATTTGTGTGTGTGTGTATCTGTGCGTGCGCACGCGCATGCGTTTACAAATAGCATGCGGTCAAGTATTTTTGAATGTTGACCTTGTGTTCTGCAGGTCGTGGGTTCAATTCTCTGATCAAGGTATGAACCGTTGCGTTATGTTCTCAAACAACGCATTTCATTTCACGTTGCTTTAATCTACGCAGTTGAAAGTCAATACCAGCGACAACTGGTGGGAGTGGCAGACTGGAGTCCTGTCTAAGGAGAGTCTTGTACTCTATGGCACTTAAACAATACGGAAACTAAGATCAGGTCCAGCCTAATGAATAAATAAATTTTATGGAACGATGATGTCAAAGTAACACACGTATAACCCTAACCGAGCGAGGCCGTGTTATGTGTGTATGTAAGAAAAAAAAACACCTAAAAACATCTGTGGTGTTCATATTAATCTGTCAAATGTAACACTTATTTGTTCACGCTATTTTGAATTATTCAGGTTCAAGAGGGATGTCCACAATATTTTCTTGTAACTTTGTAAATGTTTTACATACAGATTTGAAATTTTGTCAGTGGGTACTTTATATACCACTGGTTTATTGTTATGTAATTTTAGCTGATCTTGCAGGGTAAATTTGACTTTTATGGGCAGGTAAATTTAATTAACCGGTGTAAAAGCAATAACATTATGGCTAAACACTAAAATAGAAATTCTTAATGCATCTTACCTGTTTGATTTGTTACTAAAATTATCCCAGATGGCAATCGACAAAAATTTTGCCACTTTTTGAGATGAGGTACATTAATTTGAATTAATTAAAATACAGGTGTAATCGGTACAAGACTTTATTTTTTCGGTAAATATTTCGTACGATGGTGTGGA
>NC_068985.1:78423728-78424567 GCF_001194135.2 Octopus bimaculoides
CATGGTATATACATAATTTGATTTTTCCTCTTCTTCTCTATTTTGTTGATGAGATTCATATTGCCCTTCATGAAAATTGACATACTAAAATTTTCCTCAGACAAGGACGATCTCTTGGCACTTAAAATGTCCTTGCTCATGGAAAATAAACGTTCAGTTGCAGCACTGGAAAGGATGGCTGTGTTGAACTTGATGAACAAGTCCACCAACACTTGCTTACTCAAGAAGGCAGCATCTGTCAGTAGATTTTTGGAGTTGGTCTCCAACCAGGTCTTTACTAAATTCTGGGCCTTGTCCTTCATTGACCTGTGGCTTCCGCTCTCTTTTTGTTGGGTGACACCACTGAAGAAGTTATCCCCCACCTCTTCATTGTTGCTGCTCTCACTGTTGTTGCTCACTTCCTCAAACTGCTGCCTCATGACCTCCTCGACCTTATCCTCCATGCTTCTCCTCAGCTTGGTGAACTTGGTGCTATCATACCTATCCAACCAGATGAGGCGAAACCTAGGGTGGAAAGCAGCAACCAGTTGGCATTCCTCATCGTCCAGGAGAATCGCAAATATTTTGTTGATATTTGCCAAAACTGCATCGATCATGGGGCCAAAACTGCCCCGACCAAGGGGCTGCAGTAGATGAGTTTGGGGACTTGAGTTAACGGAAGCTAAACTAAATGTAACAGAAGAACAGAAGTTAATTAGTCCGATAATGATTTTCAAAGTTAACTTAAAAGTTAAATCGTTAACGAAAATGTTAACTTCGTTAATTAATGATTAACAGATTAACCGACTTACGCCCAGCTCTGTATATATATATATATATATATATATATATATATATAT
>NC_068985.1:78424987-78426554 GCF_001194135.2 Octopus bimaculoides
ATATATATACATAGTAGCTTTCTCTCCGTAACTTACAAAGCTTTTCTGCTTTGTTTACAAATATTATATGTAGCATTAGATAGTCTAAGTATATATTCATTAAATTTGACTGAAATTGATGGGTGAGCATTTGGCCCAATCCGATGCCCAAGGAGCTATGTTAGCTTTGATTTATGAGTTCGATTATTACACAGGTGTGTGTGTGTGTGTGCAGTGTCCCGGGAACAAAATTTGCTGAGGAGAATCGGAAACTAATACTACGAGGCATTTTATTCACACCTTAACGACTCTTCCAATTCGCCCTCTTGATCTCTAGATAAATATAGCAAATATGGTGAGCAAGACACCTGTTCCCCTCCCTCTATCATACTTTCTTATTCTTCCAGTCTATATCCCACTCTTATCTTACAGGTACTTGGCGACCTCACCAGTGCTGGTGCCATGTAAAAAGCACCCAGTATACTCTGTTCATTGGCTGGTATTAAGAAGAGCATCCAACTGTAGAAACCATGCCAAAGCAGACATAGAACCTGGTGGAGCCTCTCTGGCTCGTCTGTGCTAGCCAAACAGTCCAACCCATGCCAGCATGGATAAAGGGACGTTAATTGATGATGATGATGATGATGATGATGATGATGATGATGATGATTTGAAATCAAAGTGTTCGAAGCATTGCGTTTAGAACACAAATGAGTGTATGTTAGCATAGAATGGAAATGTTCAAACTACTAAAAACAACAACAAGGTAATCAGTTTTATGGTTTATATTTCATACTTTTGCTTGAGTTCATCAAAAATTTGGTCGTTGCCGTCCCATAAATGAGAGATCATTATTCACTGCAAAGTAAAATATAAAATATAATATTACATAGTGGTAAGTACTCACGAGTAAACAAGATGAACTTCAAATTAATAGTTTCTACAACCTGGTTTCGATTCCTCGGTAGTAAGCTATTTCGTTTCGCTTACATCACTAATGTAATAAAGAAGCGAATGAATGTCACACAGTCATATATTTTCTGTAAATCTGCATGTGTGTTGTTGTTTGTTCCTTCTCGAGCCATGCTTGGCTCATAAGGCCAGTTTCCCGGTTTCATTGGCGTAAAGGTTCCCCACATGGACAGGACGCCGGTCCGTCGCAGGTGAGCTGCTAGATGCAGGAGGAAAGAGTGAGAGAAAGTTGTGGCGAAAGAGTCAGCAAAAGTTCGCCATTACCTTCTATCGGAGCCGCGTGGAGATTAGGTGTTTCGCTCATAAATACACACATCACTCGGCCTGAGATTCGAACCCGCAATCCCTCGACCGCAAATCTGCATGTAAAGAATTCATATTACTGAGCTGCTATTGTCGCACATACAATGTATGCATGCATGCAGGCATGTATGTATGCATGGAGGTATGTACGTCTGTATATATGTACGTATGTACGTCTGTATGTATGCATGTGTGTCCATGTATGTATGTATATATCTGTGTATATATGTGTGTGCATGTATGTGTGTGTGCTGTGTGTGTGTGTGTGTGTGTGTTTGTGTGTGTGTGTGTGTGTGTGTGTGTGTGTGTGTGT
>NC_068985.1:78426564-78435680 GCF_001194135.2 Octopus bimaculoides
TGTGTGTGTGTGTGTGTGTGTGTTTGTGTGTGTGTGTGTGTGTGTGTGTGTGTGTTAAAAATAAAAGGAGAAAATATTTTGAGAACTTTATCCTGAATAAACGTAAGAAAATATTTACATCTTTAACAAAATATGCTACGGGTTTCAATTGTTTAATCGAATTTAGTCATGCTATAAGAGAGGGAAAAATAAATTGAAGAAAATTTAATAAATCATTCATGGTATCAGTTTGTAATCTCATATGGTTTTTTACGAAATGCAAATGGTAGTAGTTGCTGATTTTCTGATGGCTGCTGGCTAATAATAACAATAGTAACAGCTTTAGGACCATAGAAGGACAAAAATTAATTTCAGAGAATAACTATGTTATGATTGATAAGAATTTTCATAGACAAAAATCTGGGACAGCGATGAGGATGAAAACAGACCCCTCATTTGCAAATTTAATTATGAAATATCAATCAGAATGTGCTGCAGAGTAGAAGGCCCAGCTGCTATATGTGTAGTAGAAAGGATCACTTAAAGACTTTTATCCGAAAGAAGAAAAACGAAAGAGAATGCAGTTGCCGTCATTATATACAGTATTTATAATAACAGTACACAAAGATAAAGATCTTAGATGCAGCTGTCGTTATTTTCAAAGTACCACCAATCGCAATTTTCGAAGTGTACCATTGTCAGAATGTTCAGGGTGGAAACAAGTAAAATGTTGCATTGTATTTTATCATGAAACCACATAGATGGAAGTCTTACACTTTTCCTAAATATTTGCTTTTTGTGCAAGTTACTTTTTTTATAAATAGCAATGAGTTTGTCATTGCAGAAACTTTTATTTTGTCCGCATTTTTCAAAATGGCAAATTTCAACGACGCCCAATCGCTTCAGCATTTGCGGTTTTACACCCAGTGCAATGCAGTTTTTCGACACCTGTGATAAACTAGCGATCTTCCATTCAAGGGGGATAAAAGAAATTGTGTGAATAATTTTAGTATACTTGGAAGTATGCATGAATGTTAATCAGAGTTTCTAGCGTTTCTTCATATCCTTTTCAAGGACAATACTTACACATTTTTGTTCCTAAGAACACACTTTCACCTTCACTCTATCTTTCATGAGGAAACTGACAGTAAGACAGAAAGAAGCTATTCTAGTTTCATGTTATTTTTAAATATCTTTTATTATCTTTTCACACTTCTGAAATATTTTTGCACTGTAAATTTTATTCTCACTTCACATTTAAACAGTATTTGCTATGAAACGAAATCGAAGATTTGAAACGACAAAACAAAGGATACAGACAATGATAAGGAAAGCACAAAGACGGAAAATATGAAAAAGTTTAAGACAAAACCAAATGTTAAGAAGAGCCATTATGACTCAGCACGAATATGAAAGTTATTTTACTTGCTGTATCAATGTGAAAGGCAGAAGATACAAAGACAACACGAACGGTGAACAATGAGTTTGTTATGTGGAAACATCGAGAGAAAATGCGACAAAATAACATGAACGAAGCACAGCTAGAAGAATACCAAGAACTTCAAAGAAGAAATCGAGGACAACACGAACGAAGAAGAGTTGCTGAATTTGAGAACTGTTCATACAAAAGGCCAAAGTCAGAAACAATTTGGTGCGGTTTGATAAACCAGAATGAAAAACTGTATTTTATCTTTTTCAATAATAGGCGCAGGTGTGGCCATGTGGAAAGAGGCTTGCTTCCCAACCAAACGGGTCCGGGTCCAATCCCACTGCGCGGCGCCTTGCGCAAGTGGCTTCTATAATAGGCTCGGGCCGGCCGAAGCCTTTTGAGTGGATTTGGTAGACGCAAACTGAAAGAAACCCATCGCATGCGCGCGCGCGCGTGTGTGTGTCTTTGCGACTGTGTTTGTTCCCCACCACCACCGCCACCACTGCTTGATAATCAGTGATGGTATGTTCACGTCCTCGTGTCTTAGCGGCTCGGCAAAAGAGACCGATAGAACATGTACCAGACTTAAAATGAATAAGTACTGGGGTCAATTCGTTCGACTCAAATTCTTCAAGCTAATGCCCCAGCATGGTTGCAGTCTAATGACTGAAGCAAGTAAAAGATAAATTTCAAACCTTTGTCTAACCCAATGTTTCTCAGTCATTTTTTTACCTATGGTCTCTTTGATTTCTATTTTACTCGGATGGCCCCTCCTGGTGATTGAATGTTTCAAAATCTTCACCATTCACGTTTCAAAACCCTATCATATTTTTATAACTAAATATTATTAGGAATTGTATAAAATAATTTTTTAAGGTATTTTGTATATTGTAGAAATATCACCGGTTTACTGCCAATAAATTTTGACAACAAAATTTTATGTGGACCACCAAAGGACCATACGGACTCCGGTTGAGAACCACTAGTCTAGCCCATTGTCATAAAAATGTTTAACATCATGAAGCATGTTTATGAAACTTAAAAAATGGGTCCTGATAGTAATTATGTAAGTATATTGCAATCCCAGTGAAAATATTGGTTTTAAATTTTAGCACAAGGCCAGCAATTTCGGGGAGATGGAAAGTCAATTACATCGACCCCAGTGCTCAACTGGTACTTATTTTATTGACCCCATGAAAGACAAAATCGACCTCGGCGGAATTTGAACTCAATACGTAATGACGGACGAAATGCGCTAGGCATTTTACCCGGCGCGGTAACGATTTTACCAGCTCACTGCATTAATGCCAGTGAAAATATTGGTTTCCAAGTTTGGCACAAAACCAGCAATCTCGGGGTAGGGGTGAGTCGGTTATATCAATCCCAATGCGCAACTAGTGTTTATGTTATCGACCCCGAAAGGATGAAAAGCAAAGTCGACCTCAGTGGAATTTGAACTCAGAACGTGAAGGCCGATGAAATGCCCTAAGCATTTTTTATCCCAGTGAAAATATTGTCTCAAAAGAAAAAAGTGTTGTAGCTAAACGGAGAGTGCTGAGCGTGGTATTGTTGTATGTACATCTGCATAAATAGGTATGGATGTATGTGCATTTTTCTTGATGTTAACCGTCCACATCACTTCTCAAACTTCCCAATGTTTACCTTCCTTATAACACTCCTACTCTTTCCAATCAAGTTGCATGTTGGTTCAATCGCCAGAGATCGGAATAAGTGCTTTGCAGCAATTATTCCGATTTCCTTCGTTCTAAGTTCAAATCCCACTAAGATCAGCTTTGTCTTTCATTTGATAAATAAACTATCAGTTTAAGGAGACAGTCATGGCCATATGGTTGGGAAGTTTGCTCCGCCATCACATAGTTCCCGGTTGGATCCCAGAGCAGGGATTATTATCTAGGCGGGCTGGCAAAATCATTAGAATATCGGACTGGTATTTTGTTCTGGTTGTTTGCTTTCTGAGTTTAAATCATACCGTTGCCAAATCATATCCTTGCTCACACTCGAGATAAGTTTAAATCAGATGAAACTGCACATGACGTCCAGGAAGACTACAGTCATCAACTAGCCTCGTAAAGGAAAAAAAAACTGCTGAAAACCCTTCATCTATCCCCACAGAAATCTGTACGATAATTGTCTCGTGAGACAGGAATCCCCAAATCAAGCACCCATTGCGAGCTCACTGGAAATGTTACATTCTAATATTAATCCACGCTCTAAATAAAAACGATTCTGACTGGAGAAGTGATTTTTGCGAGTAGTATCCAGGAAAATGCGAGTAAAATGCATCATTTCCGTCCAAAATTGTTTGGAGCAATGAGGCTAGCTTTAAAGTTAAATAGCTCAATTAATCAATGCAATTGAACTTGCTGGGCTCCTGAAAATCTGCATGGTACTATGAAACACTATTTGAACTGACTAAGGGTTATAGTGTGATGTGGGATATCATAATTGGGTATCCGAGGACCATACTTTTTTGACCAAACTGTCACTGGGTAAGTTTAACTAAACTTGTTGCAGGAATCTGCCTCTTTCCACGCGTCGAAGAGTTGTTCGGTGACGTAGAGATGTACTTCCAGCAATATGGAACAGTTCCTGATTCCTATCGTGATGCAACTTTTCCGAACAGATGAATTGGGCTAAGAGGTAGCGATGAATTCCCTGAACGTTCCTTAGACCTTACTCCATTGGATTTCTGTTTTGTGGGGTTGTCTCAAAAATAACGCTTATGGTTCAAAACCAGCAACGGTCTATGAGTTGAAAGAAGAAATCGATAGACAGTGTCTCACAGTTCTTAACGCTGTTGACTCCATTGGCCTGCGATATTAGCTGTGTTTGGAAATCGGTGTTCGTCAGTTTGAACATTTGTAAGCATGCATTTATCCATTTATGCATTTAACAATTTAACTTGTTTTAAAGTCAATAAACAATGCATTTATTGTCATTTAAAGAGTGAGTACATTTTGGGGGACACCTTGTATACACATACACACACACACACACACACACACACACACACACACACACAAAACACACACATACACACGTAGTATGTACATACATGCATGCATATATAATACATGCATACATACATACATGTGTGTGTGTGTGTGTGTGTGTGTGTGTGTGTGTTTGTTCCCCCGGACGGACGGGTGGCTGGATAAATGGGTGGGTGGAATAGATAGAATAGACAGATAGCCAGATAGACTGACGGATAGATGGATAGATGGATGCTGGATAATAGAGAGAGAATGAGGGAAGAGAGAGAGAGAGAGAGAGAGAGAGAGAGAGAGAGAGAGAGAGAGAGAGAGAGAGAGAGAGATACTAACATCATTTGTTATGAAAATTGCGATATAGTAAAACAATATGTTCAAAGAGTCTAATCGCCAGAGACAGTTCAACAGTAAGTCAACAGTATGTCTGCGAATGACTCGATGCTGCCTCACCTGAGTTTTGTAGCATGTTAATAATTGTTGAGTGTTGATGTATTACCTGGCCCTGAAGAGAAGGACCAGTCGGTGGGATGCGATCCAAGCTATGTTAAAGACGAAATATTTAGTGGGGACCCTTAGTGAAATCCTTAGTGGTCGGGAGGATCAACACTTGGAATGATTGTGACGGATCAAGATGCTTGTAGCTCATGTTTATAAAGGCGGGTGTTGCTATAAGGGTCATCTTGATATAAGTAGCATCTGTGTTTTCTTGCTGTTGAAAGACAAGATTGACATGTCTCCATCGGTAGATCCTTTTTGAAGTCTTTGTTCCTAGAATCGTAGCCAGTTTAATCGTACTGCGTCTAGGATACAAGTGCATGGTGAATGTTTGATGAAGGGTAGTATCATAAACATAATTTTGGGTGTTTTGGGATGAGATGGCAAGTAGGTCACTGAAATAGAGATGGAAGAAAATGGGAGACAAAACCAAACCTTGAGAGCATACTCTAAAGAAGATAGGACTCCGTCAGCGCACGTTGCAATAGGGCGATCTGACAGGAAGCCACTGATGAGAGAAAGAGACGGAGAGTTGCTTATTCACCTGTGTACATACACACATATACGCACATTATCATACACCTAAACATTCATACATGCATACATACATACATACGTATACGTACGTAGTACATACATACATACATACATACATTCATGCATACGTACGTACGCACAAACATACATACATGCATACATACATGCATACATGCATGCATACACGCATGCATACATACATACATACATACATACATACATATATACATACATAGGTGCCCAGTGGAAGTTAACATAAAGCTGAAGATCAGAGAAAAAGAGAATACCCACGCTGAATTATTGAAAAATCTGCAGTTACTCTATCTAGGTTACAAGTTCAGGTTTATACCTGTAATTATTCGGATCCTAAGATATATAACACACTGCCTAAATACCAATCTTGAGAAATTAGGCTTCTCAAAACCAGAAAGGAGAAAACTATTTTGAAGACTACAGATCCAATCCATCACTGGAGCTGTAAAAATCTGTAAAACTTTCCAGGAGTTTATCATTTAAATATATCTGAGCATGTCTAGATATGCAACTATATGCATGAGAATACATGCATAAAACATACAAATCTGTACATACATACATGCATACGTACATACATACTTACATACATACATACATACATACATACATACATGCATGCATACATACAAGTAAAAATACCCTGTTGTTAATGTTGATATTCCAACGAGGGAGCCTTGGATCTAGATTAGAAAGCGGGTCTTTCTCTATTGACAAGAAATCTTGAAATAAACTGAATAATGACATACATACATATGGTGGTTGTCTATTCCCTATACAGTGTTTGACCACCTCCTGTACTTACATCTTAGCACCATCATGGCGTCTGGTGTGGCTTTTTAAACGAGACAATGTTCTGAAAAGACACCCACATAGATTGCACCTCTGATTTGGACCACAAAGACCTGCAGATAAGTTCTGCTCTTTGTGGATCTTAACATGTCTTTCGAGGTTTCCGTTGGATTTGCAAATCTTCTGGTATACACTGCATTCAAAGGTGTGCACAGACATATAGGTAGAATAGTTGGTGGACATTTTCCATGCGTTCGCAGATGATATCTGAGGCCAGCGAAAGACAGGCATGGTCTGCCATACACTGTGCACACTAAAGGGTCATTGTCATTCAGATTTCTCGATCGTTACATTCTTCCTTAGATCTCTTTTGCGTCTTACTTGCGTTATCCTGGCCTCTTCAAATGCTTTCACTCCACTCCACACCTTTGTTCGCCATCCAACTCGATCCGAAGCAAGGGTTTCTATATCTTCTGGAACCATTTTTTTACATACATACATACATACATACATACATATGGAAAACTGCTTCGAAACCTCCAACTTCTATATCCGAATTACAAATTTACATTTATACCAATAATGATTGGTATAAATGATTGGTTTTGTAAGTAAATGCCGAACTGTCAGTCTGGATAAGCTTGGATTTTCAGAAAAAGAAATCAACCAATTGACTCGCCACATTACAAATATAATCTGAAAGTGGAGCTGTAAAACCATGCAAAACTTCTCTCGGGTTAAAAATATGACATTATTTCCGTTATCAATTTTTCAAATATGGAGCTTTGTGTCTTTGTTAGAAACCTATTACTTCTTCAGAGGAAGAATTTAAATGATTAAAAACAGAAAAGACACACGTACATACATACATACATACATACATATGCAATCAGGTAAACACTAAAGTGAAACGCATATCCATCACACAAATATAAGTTATCGCCGAACAGAAACATGATGCGTATATACACACATCAACCCCAACACCTGACTGAACTGAAACAAGGCGACCACAAACCCCAACACCTGGCTGAACAGAAACAAAAGAGTCTTGCCACTCGGTTAGCGGCCAACTCTCCAAATGAAAAATCTTAAATAAATACCGAAGAAAATTCGGACTCACCATATTTTAAACTCTGATTTTTTTTAAAAATTCGAATAATAATTTTTTTTTTTTTTTTAAATTAAAATAAAATGAAAAAATTCTTCTTTCGTAACCGTATGAATTCCCGTGAGTAGAATACAAATTCGTAAAAATTCTCTGAAAATTCCAAAAGATAAAAAGTTATGAGGGGTTGTATGGGGTGCTTGAACCAGAATTCCACCCACATACATACATACATACATATGGATGTATATGTATGCATACATGCATGCATGTATGATCGTATGTATTGATATTATAATGTACATTTCTGTGGAACAGATACAATAAAAATTACAATTTTACAATATATAGGTGATGGGGTAGAGCTGCAAACTGATCGGATTATTAGCAGAAGACAATAGACACCCAGTTAATTTACTCTATCACTGACATAGATTTCTAGTTAAATACTCACTCAACGTTATTTCTTCTTGACAAGTAATGTCATCGACATGATGATTATGAGTAAAATCATAAAGATAATTACTTCGCCGAGATAAATCAACATTCTGGAACTTTATTCTGTATGAATGGGAGATTACTTGCGTTAATACTTTTGTATTGCAGCGTGTGTCTTTTGCTGTGGCTGGCCTCTTTGTAAGGGATAGAAATTTTGTATTTTAGTGTCGAAGTAAGAAAGAATAACTTTAATTTAACGCGTGTTTTTCTTAACTTTTGAGAGTAGAGAAATTTTTAAGTGCCGACTGGCAATAGATTTGTGTCCATGCTATGATTAAATGTTAACGAGATGGTCACCGAGTTAGGAAAGGATTAGGTAAGTACTGTGTGAAGATGTTTGCTAGATAACTGAACGTGTTATTTAATGGCTGATCCCAGCGTGTAGATGGTAAATGGTTAGTTACAGTATGTACGTGTTTAGACAGCTTTCGTGTGCTGACTTTATAGTCAGAATATATAAATGTTGAATAAGACTGATACAGAGTGTAAATCTTAGATGAATAATCTCCGAGTGGATCTTGTCACCATAGTCACAATCTTCCTTCTTTTGCCGACAGATTGTCTTTCAATAGAATAAGAGTTAAAAAGGATTTTCTCAGTTTCGCCAGTTGTTAGAAATAATACAATAGTCCAGATTTATAAAGTGTTTACAAGTGAACATCCTTAATTGGACAATTCGAAACTTCTTCGGTACCAATTCTAAATATGGAAGTTTAATCCACAGACAATTGAAGTAATTATTAGCATGGAAGTAATAACGGGAGAAATGAATATTGTATCTTCTGATATTGGAAATTAACACGAAACTTAGGATTTCGCTTAAATTGCTTCTCTAGAATTGCTTAAACTGAATAACTTGGATTAGTTTATGCAAGGAACATGTTCATGAAAGAAGCTAGAATCTTCAAAAATAGTGTTGTGTCACCATGGTAACAACGTCGTTGTCATGGTCACCATCTCTATCGTAAATACTTCGTCTTTATTTATTCTTTCATTCCTTTCTTTTACTTGTTTCAGTCGTTTGACTTTGGCCATGCTGGAGTACTGCCTTTTAGTCGAAGAAATCGTCCCCAGAACATGGTTCGTAAGCGCCTGCTACTTATTCTATCGGTCTCTTTTGTCGAACTGCTAAGTTACAGGGACGTAAACACACCAACAGCGGTTGTCAAGCGGTAATGGCAGACTCAAAGACACACGTACCTATATATATATATATATATATATATATATATAT
>NC_068985.1:78436353-78447048 GCF_001194135.2 Octopus bimaculoides
TAATATATATATATAGTATTATTTCTAAATCTCTCAAAGAGAGACATACAATGACATTTCTTTAAAGTAAAATTTAATTCCCAACATAATATGACTGTCCTGTAAGGGACGATGTTACTATTGTTTTAGCCCCAAGAAACATCGTTTCTAGCTGGTTATACGACACATTATCTGTGTCCTTATATTTTCGAACCGGGCTATAGTAGAAGACACTTGCCGCGCACTGGGACTGAACTTGGAACCATGTGGTTGAGAAGCTTCTTACCACTAGAAACGTTGATATTTGTGACGATTCATAACACTAATCTTTTAAATGAGAGGAGAACAGTAATTAGAATGATGTCATGATGTCGCATGAAAGAATCGCAAGACAGCTTTTTCAAGTCAAGCCAACCGACAGGAGACTTGGGGATAGACCAAGAACGAGGTGGCTGGATAATAGCCATAGTCTCAGTTGGTCACATTTGAGAATCCAGCAGGAAAAGTGCAACGACGATTGCTTCTGGTACGAGCCTATGAAGAAGGTGTCTGAAAACTTTACCCCAACAACGCTCCTAGGAATATTGAACAGGAAAGATGGATGGATGGAAGGATGGATGGATGGGAAATAGTCTATAGATTCTGACTGCTTTTTATTTTAGAGATTCAATGCACAATAAATGACATCGACTCCTTAAGCATGATTTAAACTCCAAACTTACAGATTATTTTTATTTGTTTAACCATAAGGACTTGTATTTCACTTGGAAGTTCAAGTGAGAAATTGTATCGTCTATAAAACATCATGAATATATTTATTAGAAGCTTAGGTGCAGGGGAAAAGTTTCAATCTGGAATCGAAATCTGCAAAAACTTTGTACAAAATACCTTAAAGGTTTTTATTACTGCATTTTACTTTCTGAGTAAAAACCACGCTGAAGTCAAATCTGCCTTTATACTTCCGGAATTGATAAAGTAAAGAACTGCTCAAGTAACAGTGTCGATAATCGACTAACCCCAGCCTAGAAAATTCTGGCCTTGTACATATGTGAGAAATAATTATCAGTATTATTATTAGTAGGCGCTGAGCTGGCAAAATCGTTAGCACGTTGGGCAAAATGCTTAGCAACTTTGCCTTTCGTCCTTTCGGGGTCGAAAAATAAAGTACCAGTGAAACACTGGGGTCGATGTAATCGACAAGTCCCCTCCTCCAAAGTTTCAGGCCTTGTACCTTTAGTAAAAAGGATTATTATTAAGGGAGCTTAAAGCAATGAATTGACAGAAAAATTAGCGCAGCCAGTAAAATGTTTAGCGGCATTTCTTACGGTTCTTTACGTTCTGAGTTCAAATTCCACCGAAGTCGACTTTGAGTTTCAACTCTTCAGGATCGATAAAATAAGTACCACTGGAGAGGATGTAATCAACTAGCACCCTTCCCCAAATATTTCAGGCCTTGTGTCAATAGCAGAAAGATTTATTATTATTGTGTAAATGAAACTACGGATAGCTGTTGTGTCCAGTTTGGGAATTAGTACTATCGTGGAAAGCAAGTTGGTTTCTGCTGATAGGCGAGTTTCTTTTCGTGTGTTGTTTGCCAGTGTTGGGAGACATCTCGATTTAATTTTGTATAGTGAAATTTTTCGATTGTCCATGAAGAAAATTGCAATTGACGCGATGATGCTCGTAAATAAGAGAGTGAGGAGTGTCATCAGAACGTAGTGAAAGGGAGAGTGAGCGCGACGTGCTATATCACCCCCTTAAAAAAAGAGAAAAAGCAGACGACAAACGTGCATTTAACAAGAGTGACGTTGAAATTGTTCACAAGTCGGAATATTTCAACATATAATTCTTGAAAACCAACTCTATCAACAACAACTGCAGTAACAACAATAACACCCAGTTTGAAGTAGAACAAATTAGAAAAAATGTGGAAGCCAATAGTAACAGCAGCAGCAACAACAACAACAATAGCAACAATAACAACACATTTCAGGAAAAACAGAAGAAAATTTATAAGAAAATGAAACCAATCCTCCACTAAGAACAACAACAATAGTGACAACAGCAACGAGAAATCCAGCACATCTTTCCCCAAAATTACTGATCAGAGATAGGTGGAGCACTCTTTCGATAGTGATTTTGGTAAAAAATCTTCGAAAATGCCTACTAAAACCTAATCTTCTAGTTCTACCACCAGGCCAAAAATATCAGGTCCCCAAAAGAATTGTGATATACCGTTCTCTTAATAAGAAGACCAGACGGATCGTAAATCCGACTCCAGCACAGGTAGAAAATGCCTGAAAGATATCTAGGCTTCGATTTGGCATGTCAGAAGAGCGAGAGATTTGGGATCTTTTGTTATTTTATGCCTTAGCGAAGAGGCAACGATAAATATGACCTTGTACACTTACTCTTCAGATGAAAATATTTTCATTTCGTCTTATCTGGTGTGACGAGTGAATAAGGTTACATTTTACGAATGTGCTTCCGGAACCTGACATCCAGTATTTCACGATGATTGTGGATGGGTATGGTGATATTTTAACTTAGAAATCCGCCCGGAAAGAAAAATTGGTCAGTGGTCCAGGTGGAAGTAGAAATGCTGGTGACTGTAGAAAATTTCCATAGGAATCCTAGCATAATTTACATGTAAGGTGTGGAGCCCATAAGAATTGTGGTGGTGGGTAGGAAAGCTAAGTGTTACACTTGCAGAAACACAACCCATGAAAAAGCTTTCTACCCTCAATTAAAGAAACCGAAACCAACCTTATTGGCAACTCCACGGCCGCATCTACAACCTCATGAACAGATCAGGACTCCTATACCAAAACCAATTTCTTCCCCTGCTGCCACTGACGAGCAAGCTCTTCCCAAACTTCATGCTCTGCAAACCAACAACAACAGCTCAATTTCCTCTTTCGACCGGATTCTTCCATCGCCCGCCAATTCCTTGGGAAATAACATGCAGAAGAAAGATCATGCCGAAAGATGGCAATGAGTCTCCAAAGGGGCGAAATGAAAAAGGAGGAGGATACAGATCCCCATTCTGAAAACTCCACAAAAACAACAACAAACACAAAAACCACATCTTCAGCCTACTTCACAACCACCAACAATAGCAACATCATTAAAAACAAAAACAACAGCAGCTGCAACATCATCATCAACAACAACGACTACACCAGCAAGAAAACACGAACTCTACAACAACCAAGCCTAAAACTTTTATAAAAAAAAAAAACAATCTAAATGGTACACAAATGTATCCATCGACTTCACAATTGTGAACAAAAGCAACAGTGACTTAATAGATTGTTAAACTGAAAATAAAAATAAAATTTAGACGAATGAAATGAATTTGAAAATTTCATCCTCAAAACCGCAGAAGATGGACTTTTAATTAGTACATTTTCGGACTTTTACAAAATAATACGAGAAAATTCCCAGCTAGTGAGGATTTAAAAAAAAACTGTCAATAAAAACTCTTAGAAGGGCTGTTTAAAAAATATTCGCGCGAAGATAAGTCCGTGATAACTGGGCTTCTCAAAAATTAAGGTGAGTGATCTCCCTTTTAGTCTTTCTCCGACTAACATGCCTGCGCTGAAAGTGAGGTGTGTGAAGGTGCGTGCCCTGGAGTCAGCTTGGAAACAAGGTCGCTTGCTCAACGATCTCAAATCACATGGTTTAGATGTCACTGTTATTAGCGAAACAGGAGTTTCGAGAAAGCATGTCCTAGCATCCATTTTCGAAGGATTCGAGATGTTCTCATCTTGAGGTTTGCCGGGAGCGGGCAGTAGTGTAGCAGTGCTATTCCAGAAATCCTTAGATTTTGAAGTTCGGGCAATCTTCTTGGACCCGGACAGTAAGGTGGAGGTCCTGGACGTGAATGACGGCGAAGATAGCGCCTTTAGAATGGGGGCCGTTTATGCCCTGAGAGGGGCTGGAAGGCCAGATTTATTCAGGCGTCTAAGATCATTTTCAGGAATGTCTCGTACTTTAGTACTTGTGGGAGACTGGAATAGTATTTTGGACGCACGTAAGGACTGTGTGAGGTTAGTACATAGCAGAAGTGGGTGTAAAAGCCTCAAAAACTTGCTCAGAAACTTCCAGGTGTCTGACCGGTTCCAACTGGATTTCTCTGATGTGCCAGTGTGGACATGGGGAAACCACACCGGGTTATCTTGATCGTATCTAGATAGAGTATTCGTTAGGTCAGTAGATAGGAGTAGCGTAGGTTGTCCACAATTCAAATTGATCGGCTACACAGAACATAAGTTTATGATCTGTACAGTCAAATTAGTTAGGACCCGTAGACAGGTACCCGGTTACACGAAGCTGAACGCGTCATTACGCAAAGATTACAGGGATCGGATTAGTGAACAAGTTAAGCGGCAGTTGACGGAGCAATTGTCAACAAACGGTAATGTGTCACCATGAAGAGGGGGATTAGAGTAGAATCGATAGTGTTTATCAAAGAGCTAGCTATAGAAAGAAATAGATTAGAAGGAGAACAAGTAAGCAAACTAGAAGAGGCGATTAGTAAAGGCATCGTGACCGACGTGCTAGCGGCGAGAATGACCCTTGTCCATTTCTTCGAGGGGAAATACGAAGGCTGCGTTGTCAGAGCTAAGGCCGATGCGCTCAAACACACACGAAGGAATTGAAGCCATACGATGGGCAGCAGACCCGTGGTTCTGCGAAAACCCGATAACGGCCGCTGAAATACGGGAGACGATGAGCGGTTGCACAAGTCGCAAATCAGCCGGTTGAGATGGTGTACTTTATTGGATCCTATAAGTTCATACCAAAAGGTTGGCGCTTGTCGGTAGTGTAGTTGGGGAAGTGCAAACATGCACAATCCCGAACAGGTCTATCCACGACAACCTCCACCTTATGTGATATATCATAGAGGGCTGGGGCTAAAGCTGGCTACGGTGGGGCCCTGATCATTTTGGTTCAATCCAAAGTATTTGATAGGATCGACTATCGCTACTTGGAAGCCACCCTGAAAGCGGTCGGTTTTGGGTCCATTTTCAGAGGCTAAATCGTTGCAAGGCAGAGCGCCATCTCCTCGGTGGTTAAAGTAACCGGCATCCTAGCAGAACCATTTCGCACCGCACGCTCGGTCCGCCAGGGCTACCCGTTGTCTTCTCCTTTGTATGTGATGGCTCTCGAGTAACTGAAGTGGGAACAGTTGAGAAGCATCCCTTTCGAACTGGAATATGGGAGAGCTGTGTCGACGTCTCCGAAGCGGAGACGGTTGGCACCATTCTAAAGACATATGTGTCAGTTGCAGGAGCAAAATCAAAGCCGACAAGTCAGTGGGCTTGCGACTGAACACCTGGAGAATCAGGTTGATGCCTTCGGACGGTGTTGTGGGTCGCTGGACTGACGGACCAGTTAAACTGTTCGATCCTGACCTCCGAGTTGATAAGAACTAGTACAAAGTGGTGAACAGGATGGCTGTATTACCCAGAAACAGGCAGAAAGGAAGCTATCCCTGAGAGGTCAAGCAGAGGTGGCGAATGCTTACATCGCCTCCGTCATCATTTATCATGAGAGTCGTGCCCAACCCCGGCTACCCGTTGATCAGGTTAGAATATCTGTTATTTATTTTCCTATGGAAAGGACGCATTCCAATGATCAGTTTGCTGCCAGCACCCTCTGCATGACGGTTTAGGCATGCCATAGCTACTGATGCCAAGACACACGCTCAGGTTACACCATATGTAACGAGTGAATGTGATGTCTGGCCTCGTGACTGCACGAACTGATTCGATTTGGAGATCAATCTGGTCCCGAACAAAGATTCTGGATTATTTTTCCGTTTTTTTTTTATTTGTGAGAGCGGTCGGGCTTCATTTTTAGTATTCTCGTTTGTGAAGACAGTCGAGTTTATTTCAGATATTCTCATTTTAAAGATCATCTCCGGCTAATCGTTGAGAGGACGTTGGTGTTGCCTTGGCGGAGGTTTGCGCTCTCGGAGTGCTCTTGTTTTCCATTAATTTCAATCCTTTCCAGTGTTATCATTTATCTTTTATCTTTTACTTATTTCAGTCATTAGACAGCGGCCATGCTAGGGCACCACCTTGAAAGGTTTTAGTCAAACAAATCGATCTCAGGAGTTATTTTTCTTAAGCTTAGTACTTATTCTGTCAGTTTCGCTTGCCAACTGCTAAGTTACGAGAAAATAAACACACTAACACCGGTGGGGGACAAACACAAAAACAAAATCACATAGATATATGCATACACACACACGCACACATATATGCGACGGGCTTCTTTCAGTTTCCGTCTACCAAAGGTTTTGGTCGACCCGAGGCTGTGATTGAAGACACAAGGCTTTAGTCGGCCCGAAGCTGTAATAGAAGACACTTGTTCAAAGTCCCATGCAGTGGGACTGAACCTGGAACTATGCGTTTGAGAAGCAAGCTTCTTACCACACAACCGCGCCTGAGCCTATATTTAAATTAACACGAAAAATATTTTAATCGGAGTGCTTTGTATGGTTTTTGTAGCTCTATACTCTCTCTTCAACTTTAGTTTATGATTTTTTTTTTAATTTGATTATTAATTTCGCCTCTTTTTCAGACAAATGAAGATGGAGTGCCAAACAGAAAAGAAAAAACGAACGATTTTATCCAACGATCCGATATTATTGATTTCAAACTTTGACAGAAGGCCAGCAGGTTTGGGTGAGGGGCTAAGTCGATTACATGGACCCTAGTGTTCAATTAGCACTTATTTTATTGACTCTGAAAGGATGAAAGGCAAAGTTGATCTCGGCGAAATTTGAACCCAGAACCTAAAGACGGATGAAATGCCGCTATGCATTTTGCCTGGTGTGCTAACGATTCTCCTAGCTCGCTGTCTTACAATCAGATATTATTGTCACTGAAAATCTATCTTGCGAAATTTTTCACACCAAATCATGTGATAGGTCAAAACATCACATGGCCTTCTCGTCTTCCCCACCCCAGACTAAAACTGTCCCTCATCCTCCTCTGTTTCGTGAGTGAACTCCCCTACTCTATCACTGAATTTTGGGAGTTTTTACTTGGATTAAGAAATTTTACTCACACACACACACACACACACACACACACACACACACACACACACACACACACACACACACACACACACACACACACACACACACACAGACAGACAGACAGATAGATAGATAGATAGATAGATAGATAGATAGATAGATAGATAGATAGATAGATATGAAGAGTTAAATCGATAAATAAGATAGATTATAAATTGTACATATGCTTACTCATATAAGTCTCAAAGAATTCAAATTTATAAAATCGCTTTTGCTAATGGTCGAAAATACCTTCTATTTTTTTAACAATCGCAAAACATGTGTCACCATGGCAACAACGCTGTATTCCAACGGTAACGGAATGCTCAAACGAATGAAATGATTGTTTGAATTCCATTCCTTCACTTAAACTTGTCTAAGTCACACTGTTTGGTGAATAGACAAAAGTAATTTATTTAGAAAAGCTAGTTGAAAGCCTAGATTTGTTTTAGCCCTACAGTTTTATCCATTGTATAATCTTTTCGTTATGAAAAACTCCAGGACATGTAAACAAACAGAGGGTTCATTATAATCATTTTCGTCTGATGTTACTTCCATGCTGACAATTTCTCAATTGTCTGTGATTTAAGAATCCGTGTTTAGAATTCCAGCTAAAATTTCGGCCAACTTAATAGGAATAAATATATCATTTTTAGAGCCTTTCTGAAAATAATCCTGGGCTTATCACAAGAAAATACCAGAAAAGTCGCACAATATATTTAAGTTATTCTACCGGAAGTCTAATTTATATTCTAAGCCACAAGCTTTCAACTTGATTGAGTACCATCCACAGGCATACGTATATCAGTACTCATATATTTGAGGCATATCTCCTGATATACTGGTATAGAAGAAGATAAAGAACCAAAGAGGGAAAATATCAAAATGTTTTACGAATTATTAATGGTCGTGACAATAGCATGCTGCTTTACATTTTTAATATATTTTTGTGATGTGAGTATTGTTTTTGTTTTGTTGTTTTTTTATTTGCCTATTTATATGAAAATACTTTTATTTTTCTGTAATTTTAATCTGAATTCTCCCTTCTTAAATATATCTAACCTTCAGCTAATATCATCCATAGATTCATAAATTTCACTCTTCAACTAACTATGGCTCTGTACGCGTTACCTCTGTTGGCGCACTGCATTTGCTTTCAGTCCTATGTTGCACACAACACAACACAATTCTCCTGAATCTCTCCATCTCAAACCGACGCACCCCACCATCTCACGCTCATAGAAGTTAAGTGCAAAAACTTCAGTGTAAAAATCTGACCGGCTCCTCCTCCCCCAAACGGCGTCCTCCATATCTAACCAGCCCCTCTTCTAAAGGAACTTTTCAACCTTTCTCTCTTTCTTTGTAATCATACACTCATTTAAGAAAACATGTGACAGTTGTTCTTCGTCTCGAAGTCACTGCCGACTACCAGCGGGGTCTCTCGAATGAAGCATACCGATTGCCTGACTTCCGATACTTGAATGGTGGAGACAGTCATAAATAGCCATCTTATTTATCACAGTTGTCCTCTTTCACTTCTTAATAGCCATCAATGGATTTTCTTTAAAGCCATTTAAGCAAAGTACCGCCATTTCTATATCACAATACAGGTAATATTGCTCTTAATATTGACCTCAAATTTTGGCACAAGACTAGCAATTTCGGGGAAAGGGGTAAGTCGATTACATCAACCCCAGGTTCAGTACCAGGTTCTGGTACTGAAATACGTACCAGGTTCAACTGGTACTTATTTTATCGACCCTGAAAGAATAAAAGGGAAAGTCGACATCGGCGGAATTTGAACTCAGAGCGTAGAGATAAAATGCAGCTAAGCATTTGGATCTTTGGGGTTTGACGGGCAACATTTTTTATGTAGTGTTTTTGGTACCGAAACACTTTCAAACTTCGTATACTTGTATATTTTGTGGTATAGAACAGATAAAAAATTTTGTATTCGAAGTTATTTCACGTTAAAAATTGTCTTATTTCGATAATTTCAACTAATCACTGACGTCTATTCAGTTGAAAACAGTTAGTGCTGTAACGGTGTATATCGTATTAATCCCCGTTAGTTCTGCCATTTCCGATTAACTAGACTGTTCGTAAACAAAGGGGAAAAAGCCATCAAAATACTTGAATATTGCCTGCACTTGTTATTGGAGCTGGCAGAATTATTAATGCACGTCCAAGTGCTTCATTTCCTAGAAATAGCAGCCAAATCTTCTTTAAATCAAACTCTAGTTTAGGGTTAGGGTTCGGGTTTTAGAGTTAGGGTTGGGGTTATGAGTGAAGTTATGGCAAAAATAATCATAACCCTAAAACTAACCCTAACTCTAGAATCCGAACTCTAAAATTGTTACACACACAGATATGCACAGCGTAATTTATTATATAAACAATATATGCGTATAAATTACGATTAAACCGGATGAAATATGTCACAGGGAATAACATTTTTATGACCGGCAAGCGGTAACTGTATTCAGCTGAATAGACGTCAGTGATTGGTTGAAATTACAGAAATACGACAACTTCAACATGAAATAACTTGCGATGTACAAAATTTTGTTAAGAAGGTTAAGAGAAGTTGTTTTATATGACACATTCTATCAGTGTCCCAAGTTTGAAAGTGTTTCGTTTGTTGCCTGTCAAACCCCAAAGATCCAAGCATTTTGCCCGGCGTGGTAACGATTATCCCAGCTCACCACCTTAGGTATTACTCTTAATATTAGCAAAATTTTTCATTATGTCTCACATGCTAATCCGTTAAAATTTTTCCGCCTATAACCTACTTCACCATGTCGTTTTAGCAAACGATATAGTGGGAGTTTCATGTCAAACCACACCATATCTTTACAAAAGTGAAGTCGACTTATGTGAGATTTAAACTCCTTCTATGTGAGATTTAAACTCCTTCCGTTCTAATGCTAATTCGCCAGTAAACGTGCACCAATGCCATAAACTAAGAGTTTGTCTTCTTCAACATCATGGAAAGACATAGGACACAGTTGTGAAGAAAAGCATAACTACCGTCTACACTTTATTTATTCTCGAACAACTTACAACTAAAATTATCACTAATGCTAGGCTTCACAATCTCCGATGACCTTCAATGGCGAGCTTCTATCTATGACATTGCTAAAACTACGTTTCAAAAACTAGGGGTGGTTTTTCGGTTCCGAATAATTTCTGACTTAACAGAAGTGTGAGCAGTATTAGAGTATGGCCAATATATTTTGGGACAGCACAGTTTCTACACACAAATACATGCAAATGGCCTCAATCGGATGCCATTTGGTAAATTATCAAACCCTCATTCACCGATACATTACAAGATTTACTATGTCATCTCTGTCCTTTATTCATTCTTCTCCTCCCCCTCTTCCTTTTCTTCCTTCTCCTATTCCTCCACCTCTTCATCTCTTCCTCTTCTACTCTTCCTCCTCCTCTTCTTCTTCTTCTGCTTATTATTATTGTTGTTGTTGTTGTTGTTGTTGTTGTTGTTGTTATCTTATCTCAAGGAGGAGGAAGAGGGGGCGAAAGAGGAGGAGGAGGAGGAAGAGGAAGAGGAGGCGGCGGCCGTGGTGGTGGTGGTGGTGGTGGCCATGGTGGTGGTGGTG
>NC_068985.1:78447252-78456665 GCF_001194135.2 Octopus bimaculoides
GAGGAGGAGGAGGAGGAGGAGGAGGAGGAGGAATAACATGTAAAGATAATGATGGTAATGTGTTTGATATTTCAGATTTATCCACAGCCGCCGCAACTATTCAGATTTCCATTTTGACCTGGTGAGTAATTTATGCTTTGTTTTGTTTTATTTTTACATTGTAGTTACATAACTGAAGTTTGTAGTACATTGTAGTAACATAACTGAAGGAATTTATAGTTACATGCTTTCAATACTGTATATAGCTACAAATTTGACACACACACACACTATGATTATATATTGTATATAATACATAATTTCATATAACGTTATGTCCTGGGATAGGTCAATCATCTTCTCCAGCAGCATTCTCGTATAGAACTCATCCGATGCGGCTGGGATATTTTTGTTGAGTTTTCCAGATCATACAATTCCATAGTGGTAAAGAATGGTAAAGAGATGTACAGTATGTATCTGTGGAGAGTCTTCAATGAATTTGAAGTGCGCACTGCCAGAGAAAACAGTTACAGTTCCTCTCCGTAATACGTTAGAACGTGTAAGTCGTCTAAAAATCTGTAAGTTAGATAAATAGGCACTCGTATATTTGTCTGTGGAGTGATCATATTGATCTTTATATTCTAATACAGAGAGATATAACAGGGTGACGCCGTAGTAGGCTGGTGAAAGGGGGTGCTACGCTAAGAGAAGTAAAGCTGAGCTAGGAGGAAAGAATGAACAGGTAGAAGGAGGAGGTGACACTTACAGGGTTAGGGGTTTATCGATGGGGAAACCAAAGACTAAGAGTGAAAGATGGTAGAATTGAGCAATGAAGAGAAAATTGTGGAGACTGACAAATTGAAAAATTGAAAAATGAAGAATTAAAAACGAAAAGAGAAAATTATTTTTAAAAACTCTTAAAAAATTAGAAATGAAATTAAGATGAAAAGATGACAAAAAACTGAGGTATTGATATAAATATATTATATGAACACTGAACAGTGAGAAGGTCTTTGGAAATCCTCGTTTGAGAAAACCTAGGAGGTTTGTTTTGTTTTGTTTTTTTGTCGAATTTTTAAACTTCAAAGATTCAAAAGTTTCAAAAGTTTAGAAAGTTTAAAAGGTCTAGCGGTTTTTGAGATATACATAGACAGATATTTGCATACATGCAGGTTTGCGACGTGTATATCACGGAACCGAAGCAGTTAAAGCCACGGAAGATACCCGCTGCGGTTGGTAGTATTGTGGTAGATGATGCGCTGATACGTTGTGCATTGCTTCACTCCGTATGTCATTTGTAAGCAACATAGTCTAAATCAGGAACTTAAGCTTCACGAATTCGAACTGTGCCATAATACCACGGAAGCAACCAAAAATGTCTGTTGCACAAAGGGTGGAGGCGCAGTTGATCGCAGATGGTTCGAGAAATTTCGCTCGGGATGCAAGAACATCGATGATCAGACACGGTCAGGTAGGCCTCAAAAAGTGGATTCTGAAGCCGTGCTCCAAACCATAGAGGCAAGCCTAGCGAGTAGAACTCGGATAGTATCAGATGAGCTCGGGATTTCAAGGTTGTATGTCACTGTGTGGCAAAAATACCCGGCATTGTTTAACAGAAAGTGAGCTCTTCTGCGGCAAGACAACGCAAGACCTCATACCGCTCGAACCACCCGGGATGAACTCCAGGAACTTGGGGAAATCGAATTGATGTCCACACCCATCATATAGCTCGGGCCTAGCTCCCTCAGATTGTTTTTCTGATGAGAAAATGACCGACTCGTGTAAATCCTAAAGTAGCTCTAACTTGAATAAACTCGCCTTTAAATAACTGTTGACCTAGAAGGTTCTAGAATCCTTTTAGCGGAGAAAACTTGTATGCTTTCTATGTAATTGCGGCTTTAGCCATAAGCCAAGTAGTACTAATTGGTCAAATCCTATTCGAGTAGACGAATAAGATTTTTGGCAACACTTTTCTTTATGGAAATATATTAAGCCGTGGTGGAGGCGCAATGGCCCAGTGGTTAGGGCAGCGGACTCGCGGTCATAGGATCGCGGTTTCGATTCCCAGACCGGACGTTGTGAGTGTTTCTTGAGCGAAAACACCTAAAGCTCCACGAGGCTCCGGCAGGGTATGATGGCGAACCCTGCTGTACTCTTCCACCACAACTTTCTCTCACTCTTTCTTCCTGTTTCTCTTGTGTCTGTAATTCAAAGGGTCAACCTTGTCACACTGTGTCACGCTGAATATCCCCGAGAACTACGTTAAGGGTACACGTGTCTGCGGAGTGCTCAGCCACTTGCACGTTAATTTCACGAGCAGGCTGTTCCATTGATCAGATCAACTGGAACCCTCGACGTCGTAAGCGACGGAGTGCCAACAACAACATAATAACGAGCGAAAAGCCGCTGAGCAATTTGTCCGGCATACTAATTATCGACCCCAGTACTTGACTGGTCGTTATTTTATCGACCCCTAAAGAATGAGAATCAAAGTCGGCCTCGGCAGAATTTGAAGTCAGAGCGTAAAGACGGACGAAATACCGATGAGCATTTTGTCCGAAGTACTAACTGTTCTGCCAGCACGTTGCCTTCGGTACAAATGATATATGAACAAAATGCAGAAACCAGACCAAGGCATTCATATTACGTATTGCTCAAAGATAGCTCAGCTGGACACAACCCACAGCCTATGAATGACACTTCTAATTCAGCAGCGCAACAGAATCAGTTCACTCTCTGTGCACAACACGTGTTCTGTACAATAACTACCTAATAAAATAAGACAACTCACACAACATATTCTCTATTGCATCACGACTAAACAACATAACGCAGTGTATACTCTACGGAATCACTACCCAGTAAAATAACACAACACATATTTGATACTTGGTATTGTAGCACAAACAGCTCACACATTCTAAGCAGTCTCTACCCATTAATATAAAACAATCCATATAAGGCGGCAAGCTGACTGAATCGTTAGCACGCCGGACAAGATGCTTTGCGGCATTTCGTCCGTCTTTACGCTCTGTGTTCAAATTCAGTCGAGTTCGACTTTGCCTTTCATCCTTTCGAGTCCTAGGATTCGATGTGGTGGTGGTGGTGGTGGTGGTGGTGGCAGTGACATGCTAAGCATGCACCAATTCATTCATCTCTGATAACTTTATTGGAGAGCAAGACTTTCTCTTCAAGGGATACTTGAAGTTGAAGAGACACTGACAGATGATGGCAGTCACTCGTAGTCCGACAAAGACGGTTTTGCAATTTCTTGTGAAGAACTTGCACAAATGATTTGTTAATTGTGCACGTGCTGTACATTACTTCACTCCTTCCATCAAACTAAACTCGGCTGAATAGAGTTGCACGTTGTACCAGACATCAGTTGTCGACATGATCGCAGAGCAACATGAGACGAAGTTTTTTGCTCAAGAACCACCCAGTCCAGGAATTGATATCACAATCACTCGATCGTGAATACAACACCCTAACCACTAATCTATGCGCCTTCGACGAGAGACTTACTATAGCACTCTCAATCGTGCACCAAACTAATTCTTTCGTCATAGAACCGAGCAACAGAAAGTTGCCTGTCTGCTTATTACAAAAAGAAGGTGGTGGCAGTGGTGGGGATATCTTTACACTGGAGTTCGTTCAACAGCAACGTCCATCGACCGTCTCACATGCAACAGCAGCAGTTCGTCATACAATATACCTTGTATAACAGCTGATGTAAGTGTTCATCACCTCTGCCTGACCTTTCAAGTATAGCTTTCTCCCGGCCTATTACTGAGTGAGATTGGCTACCCTGCTTGTCACCTCATCTTAGTATTCCTCCAGTTGGAGATTTGGTCTAAGCCAGATTCCAATCAGTTTAACCTATCCATCCGTCCAGCGTCCTCTGACGCTGTTGGATGGTACGAGCCTGTCTCCATTCAGGTGCCGAACTGCGGACCTGCTTATTTTCTTGGTTGACTTTTAATTCTGTCACCACCTCACTGTCCCTTAGAGTTGTGCTGAACGCATCTATGTGTCAGGTGTCCGACACTATGACTCGTCTGCCTTTGCCGAATAGATTCTTCCACACTAGTTAGTGTGGGTTTGCACCACAACGACTCTGGTTTCTACAATAGCGGCTCAAGAGTAACTAAAGAGGGAAGAGTTTTGACGGATCGTGTGCATGACACTGAAAATGGTTCTGATAGGTGACTATTCACGCTAAGCACTGAGCAGATATCGCTGTACATTGCGGCAATCCGATTGCGGAAGATTGGGCCGAAACCTGTCGCCGTAGGAAATGCCGCCAAGCTTTGGCGGGCGACTCTAGCGAAAGCTTTTGATTGATCTAAACTGATCAGTCTCTTCTACCCAGGTTAGGTTATTTACACAAGCTCTCTCTGATGTATCGCATGAGGTGGAGACTGTCGGAGATAGATTTCTTCGGATGGTATATGATTGCGCATCACCAGTCTGACAATCGACAAAAAACACCGACCTCTTTCCAAACATCCTGGCCAAAATTTTTAAATCTGTGTTTAATAGTTATGGACCATCGGTTGCGAAGGCTTTCTTAAGCGATGAAATATCTACCAAGAGGTTCTCAAACAAGTCTGAAATATAGAAATAAAGCTCATAAGGCAAAACATCCAGTCTACACTATTCCTCTCTGCTGGCCTACAAGATACTCTACATCAGCGGTTCCCAACGTTTTTTGCACTCGCGACTCCCTACTATTAGTTGATAACTGAAATTAATATTATCCCAGCCACTTCTGACAAGGCTACGCGACACCCCTGCCAAGGCTTCGCGACCCCCAGGGTTGGGAACCACTGGTTGGGAACCACTGGTTGGGAACCACTGGTTGGGAACCACTGGTTGGGAACTCCTGTTCTACACAGATACGATCTGGATGACGGTACATTCAGCCGTGTTCCTATTAGCGTATCCAGGAAATCCATTCGGTACCTCTCAGACAGTTGAAAATTTCTGATTAGGTTTACGAGGCTTTTGTACCCATTCGTTTATTGGCTGGCTCCACACGATCGCTGTGTGGATCCAAGACACCGTTCTATTTGCCTGCTAGTACGAAACCGTGACATACCTAGGAAGGCCCCCAGACGGCTGGAAAAAAGTCTTCCCTCACTCCTACCCCTATCGAGATATAAACAGCAACTACTCTGAAGGCATAGCCTCTACTACAGGTCACTCCAAACACCACTGAACTTAACTTCTGTGTCCAGGAAGCTGGTCCGTCCCCAGTATTCAGCCCTTTCCAAAGCAACATAGTTATTCCGCCATTCTTTCCCGGCAGGCTTGGAGATGCGTACAACTCGTAGCTGCCGAAGATAGGCATGAATTCTCGTGCCTCAGAAATTCTGATCTTGGTTATAACCACCACATCTTTATATTATTATCCTGGGGTCGTTGAGCAGGGGATCCTTCTTCCAAGCGTCCCCGGGCCACTTGCATTCATGCTGCTTCTTCTGAGTACGATTATGTTCAACAAGAGGAAAAGCGAGAAGAAACACTTTCTGTCTGTTAGGAGGACAGATGTGCCATACTTCCAGTTATTTGTAGTTGTTACCGCACGCATTTCTTTAAAGAGTTTTCATATCCATCGGGAATCTCCCATTCCCTTTAGATATTTTGTTTTCAGTTTGTTCCAAGTTTCTTACGTTGTTTTACTAATTCTTATATGAGTTGCTTTGTTATGTGGGGACTGTAATGTACTCATTGTGAGTAATATTTGCGTATTGATATATATGTTTCATTAGGTCCTTGTTGTTTGTGTCTATAGTTGATGATGCTTAATGTTTGTTCGGTTAGGATGTACTGTTCAAGTAGTTGATGCGGATGGGCTGCGCTTTCGTTTGTTGTGGTGTTTGTAATGTCAATGAATTTTCTATTGTTGGAGTTGTTTGTGACTATGTTGGTATTAGGAGCAGGAATGTGTGATTGTTTATCAGTTTCTGTACTTCCTCCTTTAAGATGTTCGTTTTTAGTTCGGCACAATGTTTTACACTTTCCATTTTTTTCTCTTCCTCTTCACAACTATCTATTCAAATTGATTTTCCTTGCAAGGAGATTTTGTTGTTAGAGGAATCTGTGGCAGAGGAAAAAGTGTGTATGCGCAATCGAATATATATATGTTTGTAGTCTATCTGGTATGGGCGAGGGTTCTTTGGATTGTGTTGGTGTTGACAATGTTTTTGTCCTGGATTATGGCGTTGGATGTTGAGTGTATTTTCTTGTTTCTTTTAGTGTTGTTGCTTCTGTTTTTGGTGTTACCGCTTTTAGTTCTGCTACAGTTGGTGCTGTGGTTGTTGATGATGCTGTTTTTATCGCTAATGTTGATATTGTGGTGAGGATATCGGTACATGTACAAAAATTTCCTATTTTTACTCTATGTATCTCTATTTAAACTGAAGATATATCTCACTACTGTACTAAACGTTCATCTCTCCTTCTTTCTCGTGTAAACATCAAGACCAAGACCGCAAACTACAAATGACGACGATGGTTTCTCTCAGATATTTGACTTGAATTTACTATGCAAGAAAAGAACACAGTTTCTCATACAGCTGGAATTTATACAAGCTTGTAGCATATACCCAAATATCTTTGGAGCAGTACTGAATACCAACATTGAGCATACAATGGAAAATGAAATGAATGTAGCCGCTTCAAAAAGGAATCAACTCAATCATGTAAATTACATCCAACACTTAACTGTTACATATTGAATGTTGTAAAAAAAAATAATAAAAACATAACCTAAAAGTTTTAGTCTTTGTGTTTTTGAAGAACACGATGTTATAATGTCTCTTTTTGGAGTTGGGATGTATTATATGTGTGTACAATTACACACACACACACACACACACGCACACACACGCACACACATATGCGCGCGCGCACATATTTATTGAAGTTAAAAATGCACTTGAAGTCTTTTAATTTATTTTATTTACCCAGCCGGTTTCACAACTTTGTGATACGCATGTATTTTACAAAGTAAATGAGGTTACATAAAGAACAGAGAGGAAACTTTCAACTCTTAAACCATTATACACAAGTTTTTAGAGAATCTATTCTTTTGATACGTTGTTTTTAGACGCATGATTATTCTTTTCTATGACTGCGTATGTAGTAAATATATAAAAATAAATATAAATTGGAAGATGTAATGAAGTCTTTCAATCCTATATTTTCCCATTTTCTCACGTTGTCCTAACCAAATAATAATCATATTCCATTTCGACCCAGTTTGTTTTTCATCATAAAACACGTTTTATTCACCGTACTTGTTCAGTAGTACATCAATTTAGCGAAAAACAAGACCTTGATATTTTGGTGAATTTATTAGCTGCACATTAGTCCAAATGTTTACTAATGAATATTTGCCGGGTACTTTTCTGGAATTTCGTATTTGTTGATGAACAGCCATTTTCCATTAAAGTCAATCCCGTTTGTCCCGTGCAATTGTCATGACATCGGTCACATCTAAGAATATAAATTAAATTTCTAATGCACAGGTGAAGCGATTATGTGAAGTATAAATGCAGATATTTAAATTCATAAGCAAAGTTACACCTTCAATATATTGGTTTCAAATTTTGGCACTAATATATTGGTTTCAATTTCGGAGGAGGGGGAGAGTCGATTACATCGACCCCTATGTTCGACTGGTACTTATTTTATCAACCCCAGAAGGACGATAGGCAAGGTCGACGAAATACCGCTGCACATTTTGCCCGGCCTGTTAACAGTTCTGCTAGCTAGCCGCCTTACACCTTTAATATACTAATATAGGTTCCTCAACTAGGCCACCAACTCTCTTTCTCCCTCTCTCTCTCTCACTTATTCTCTCTCCTCCATCCCCACCCGCTTTACTCATATGTCTGTTTTCCTGTTCGTCTTCTGCTTTTCTGCTTTTAATCTTCAGCATGGCCTTTCTTCTTGCCAGGGAAATAACTCTTTGATCATCAACCATGAGTTACAGTACCAACGCTATAAACACTTAATTACAATTTTGCTTTCCTTTTTTGATAAAAAATCTTTTATTTACTTTACTGAAAGGCTTTGTGCACAATACTTCCTCAGCAGCCATCTTTATCTTGTTCAACATAAGTTCCAAACATCTGACGAGCGTAAGTCTTTCGACCTTACGCAAATCTTGAAGACATGTATGAATGTTCGTTTAGTATGATCGTCATTAAATTATACTATACAACCTCGTTATTTCGTGTAATTGCGTACCTTTCTTTTACTATGAACTGTAACCGACCTCTCTTTCACATATGTTCTAGAATTATGTATTTCTGCATATTGACGAAGCGTTACTCAGCTTAAAACAATGGTGTGTTTCATACTGTCGTTGATAGTCTTTTAGTATTTCAGTTATCAAGTAAATTCTGCAACTGAAATTGCTCTCGCCTGCTCAGTTGCGGAATCCAATAATCGTTTATTGATTCTTCGGCCTTTGGTAGTAATTGAAATCGAACCATATCTGCGAGAAATTTGACGAAGAACACTGCTTGTACTTGGAAATCCAGATATCTGAGAGATTCTACCATTCTCGTAATCCGTTTAAAGTTGTTTGGGTATCTGAAAGTGAAATTAAACAACATTGTGAAATTTTGTACAGTATTGAGGAACTATCGTGCATCGGTAGTACGAAATACGAACCAGAAAGATAAAACACTTTTTCTGGATAATTAAAGATATCATGAGGTCTTTCAGGAACGATTCACGAAGACAAGTTAGTTAATGTTGCGAATATTTTCCCTAATCTATAAATCAAATTGGTATGTGTTTCTATTCTTTTTATCCGTCCCTTTTACATACACGTCAAAGGCAATTAGTTGTTACGATATTTTTACTATCTTTATATTTCGCGAAAACACTGACAGCCGAATACGAAGTAGAAATGTATAAGTTTTCATTGTCTATTTATGAACTACATATTACTTTGTATATAATTGTATGCATTCATTATTTACTAAATTATAAAAAAAAGGAATAATGAGAAACGAAGTGGAATGTATTTTCTTCAATTATCTCCTTAAAATAGAGTTTGTTGCAAGTAATTAGCTATAAATTTAGGTATTTATCTTCTGTAGATGATAAATAGTCAATTGTGTGATGGTAAGATGGCAATGAAGGAATGATAATGTTTTATCAAGGTACGGAGCGTGATTTTAGTCGAGCAGTTACGGGCAGAGATGACAGGGAACCGGAATTGTCTGGTTTGTGAATTTGGGTATGAAGTAGATGGTGGAGGTCCAGGATATAGTTACAGTGACGCTGGTGGCATAGGACGGAAACGGGATGGAAAGATAAGTCCATGCACAGTGGCGGACACGTGTTTCTGGTAGTGGCTGGTGAAATTGTTTAGTATGCTGTAGAACAAAGTCGCCTGATTACGATGGAGC
>NC_068985.1:78459693-78461456 GCF_001194135.2 Octopus bimaculoides
CAACGCTACAATCACAATTAGATTATATATATGTATTACGAAGTTTAAATCTAAATGTTCTTGGTTGTAGGTTAGGTTCAAGGCTCTTAATTTCCCTTAATTAATTGTCCGACTGAACAGTGGGATACTACATGAAAAAGTTGATAAAGTGTTGCCGCACAGAATAGAATCCGAGAATAACATGGACAACTGAATGAGAAGAATTTAACTCTGTTACCGAATAGGACAGGCCCCTGAAGAATGTTGGAGGGTATAACTGCCGAAGGTTGTGACTATGGAAATTAAGATGTGTCAGAATATATCACAGCATAATAAATGTGTATATAAAACGTTAATTTTTGAATTGGGACGCCAAGTTTTCCAAAAAGACTTGTTCAACTAGTAGTGGTGATTTAATTTTCCAAAGATCATTTTAGAGATAGGCCAGTTACTTCAGTATTTGTCCTGAAATAACATCTCTTATGGACTTACTGTGTTAAAACCCACAATAAATATCAGTGAGAGACGAAAATTTGTTCCAGCATTGACCAGGGAAAGCGCCAGATACATTTCGGCATTTTGGGGCTTTTTCAAAGGCGCGTATTAGAGCCAGCCACATGCTTGAACGAAAATTCGTCGTCTCTGATATAGAAATAGGTGAATAAATCATTCACTGATGTTGCGAATAGCCTCCCGGATTTAATAATCTAGTATATGTAATTGAAGCGGGATTAAATTAATAGCCCCAAAAAGCCGAAATGTATCTAGTGCCCTCGCTGGCTACTGCTGGGACGAATATCTGTATTTCTCTCTGATATTTATTGTTTTAAACACAAATCCAGAAGAGATATTATTCTGAGACAAATACCGCAGTAACTGGTCTATCGATTATTTGTATACACTGAGTATGGTAGCCAGATGACTATTTTGATTAAAAATTGCTTCACCTGATACAACCATTATTACACGCATACACATATATATATAGAGAGAGAGAAAGAGAGAGAGAGAAAGAGAGAGAGAGAGAGAGAGAGAGAGAGAGACATATATGAAAGTGTGTATGTATTTATATATGCATGTATGTATGCATGTATGTATGCATGTATGCATGTGTGTAAGTAGATATGTATGCATGTATGTGTATGTGCGTGTGAGTGTACGTGTTGTTTGTGTAATACCAATTTCTTTTCTACGGAAATACCAGTATTTTCCAACTCCTCTATAACCGGACGACATGACACAAACTCGGGTCGGAAATAAGGAGCGAAGTTAATGGAAGATTACTATATTCGAAATTAAATTTGTTCATTACCTTTGGAAATTATCAAATCTTTCACGGAAGTTAGGAAAATGACCAAAATGATGCGGACCAACCATTTCTATACCATAGAATGTCAACATCACTTTAAAAGCCTGCAAAACTCTTCTTCTGAGAATAGGTTCAGTGCTGATGATCTGAAACAATGGAAGCAATTCACTGTTTAGGACAATATCGCGTCAGTATTGCTGGTTTGCAGAATCGTTTGTGCGCCGGACAAAAAAAGTCCTCGCAAAATTTGTTGCGGTCAAGGCGACAAGCTGGCAAAATTGTTAGCATGCCGGGCAAAATGCTTCGCAACATTTCGCCTTTATGTTCTGGGTTCAAATTCCGCCGAGGTCGACTTTGCCTTTCATCCTTTTGGGGTCGATAAAATAAGTACCAGTTAAACATTAGCGTCGATATAATATCGACTTACCCGCCCCTCGAAATTGCTGGCCCTGTGCTAAAATCCGAAACCAATATT
>NC_068985.1:78461833-78467361 GCF_001194135.2 Octopus bimaculoides
ATAATCAAATAGTCATGTGTAGCATAGACACAAAAAAAGACCGGAAACCGGAAATTTCGGAAGTAGGTTTAGTTTGCGAATTCAAACTTAGTACTTTATTCTACGACCCTAAGAGTATGAAATCAGTTTGATATCGGCAGAATATGGCAATATATTTTATCCAATGTTCTAACGATTCCGCTTATTCACACACAACCCGTTAATAACACTATGTAACAAAATTTTTATTTTTTTTATCTTTGGTCAGTAAATATTATTTCCTATTTGCTTCTATCTAGAAATCAAAGGAAATGACTATTATTCCCTTCAAAATTTGCTTTTGTAACCTGGACATCAATGTTTTGAAGCTGACCTATTTTTCATTACATTTCAGACAGGTTCAGCGCCGAATGCTGAAACAGAAATATTGTTATAGCAAATATTCTGCACAATAGCACAGATTTGCTTGTCAGTTGCTTGACATTAACTACTTGAGCATGTCCCTTAGTAGCTGGCAAAATGTGCATCCCTGATTATGACTAGGAACAGTGAGGGAGCATCGTAGCCATGTTTTGATAGGAATTTTTTGAGGTTTGAATAAATGTAACAAAAGTAAAGTCTGAAGGAAATATTAGCAATTTTTCATACTTTCTAGAGGTAAATAAATAGGAAATAACAGTTGCTACCCAAGGACCAAAATCATGTTACACAGTGTTATTGTTTGTAACACAAGCACAGGTTAGTCGATTACATTGACCCCAGTACTTGACTGGTACTTTATTTTATTAACTCTAGAGGAATGAAAGACAATACTGACATTGGCATGGCCAGAACTTAGAATGTAGAGAGCCAGAAAAAATATGGCAAGGTATGTTGTTCCAAAACTTAAAGCAATCTGTCCGCTCGCCACCTTAAATGCAAACATAAATTATTAAAATTCAGACTTACGCTTCTCTCTTCTTCTGTTAATGGCTGAGCATAAATATTCGTCTTGCTGCTTCTCGGGAGAGGAAACAACCTTGAATGCAAACAAAATATGGTTGAAACATAATTGAATGGGGAGGGAGTAAAAAAGAAGTGGGGTGGGGATCCTCACCATTTTTCTGATGTAAAATTTTGTGGACTATGTCAATGGTTTTCAGACAGTCCAAATCCAGCACTCATACAAAACCCTACCACGCAGTAAGTTCTGGGGGAGGAGACAAGTCGGTTACATTGACTCCAGTATTCAACTTTATTAATGAGATGACGTAAGATTTTTCATCCAAATAAGTTTTCTTTCTTGTCTATGATGCTTAATAAGTTAAAAAAAATATAAAACCATCTTGATTTCATTAAACATGGTAATTTTTCCACCTGCTTTTCAATCCTCACAGCTTCCTATGAAAAATCCCAGAGACTGCACCAATTTTACCTGTTCATTATCTCCTTGTTAAAGCTTGTTTCCAACATAGAAGGACATGGACGTGTTGTATGTATTTAGTGAACATAAACTTTGCGTCTATTACGTTAGCATCTGCATAGTGCCCGTTTGTCGTGTTAGCTGCATGAATACTTTGATAAAATCTACTGCAAACATCTACATGTTATCTTTGCTACATCATTTATATGGTGTATCTATTTAATCACTTACTCTGCTTAGTTAAGTTCTATACAGAGTGAAGTTTTATCCAGTCAATATTTATACAAAGTTAACCATATACAGTGTATATATAGTGAAAATCTGCTTGGATAACTTATAAGCAAAATCTATGCATTATTTCTACCGGTTAGACATTTTTTCTCTCTTTGTCCACCAAGTTACTATTTACACCGGAGGCAAAATAGTGAACATACAAGGTATGTATATCGAGTGAATATCTTATGTACTATTTCTATCCAGACGATTTCAGCAACATTTTTCAATTCAACCAATATCTGTACTCTATATCAATCCAATTAACAGGTATGCACAGTTCTCTCCAGTTTTCATCTATACCCTGTATATAACTAGTTCACATTTAAATATTATGTTTCTCTATGTCTATCTATGCTGTCAAAATCTACACAAAGTGCCAGTCAAATCAACTTACATATATTCTCTGCTTAATCAACGTCTACATTTATATACACCATCCAATCAACATCTATGTACATTTGACTGTCCCCTGTATTTATATTAATACAGTGACTATCCAATATCTACACAAAGTCTGTTCATTGTGTCAATCAAATCAACCCCTACACTATATTCCTCCAGTCAATCACTACACACGTTTACTATTCAGTGAACATTGACACACTGTGTATCTATCTACCAATCCAATAAACATATACACACTGCCTCTATCCAGTAGTTATGTAGACCAGGGGTTCTGAACCATTTTCCATCAATGGATCCCTTTGATTGCTATTTTATTCTGGTGGACCCCCATAGCCGTTCAATGTTTAATAATTAACCTTATAGAAACTTTCAAAATTCCTATATTGTTTTTAAACATTAACTTGTGTAGGTTAAACTATGTAAAATGTAAAAGACAGAAACCTATCTGTTTCTTGCAATACATACCAATATATACATCTAAAGCAAATTTTTTTAAGGGCCCTTAAGATATTATTAGAGAACCACTGATATTATTAGAGAACCACTGATTTAGACAGATAACTACCTGACCAATACATAAAACAATGTCTACCTCGTCAAAGTACAAAGATCATGTATATTTAATTCTCAGGCAAAAAAAAAAATGATACGGCAAAAATTTAATCAGGCACTTACCATTGTATGTACCCATTATGGTGCTGGAGTATTTCAAAATCTTCAGCCCAAGATTCCAAAATTACTTCTATATAGGCACCTTAAAAAAAGACAGGAAGGTAGGGCACAGTGAATAATGTTTACTGCGTTTTTTTTTGTTTTTTTTTTACTGAGAAAAAATATTTTCAAGGGATAGTCGGCTGAGGTTAAGCATACAACATATTTGATACATGGAAAACCTTCAAATACTATTGTTATGTCATAATCACTCGTGACGCAATTATTCTTATATAAATATGTTTGTACTCATTATACATAAACACACACACACATATATAAATATATACATAATACATACACACATATACATAATGCATATACACACATACACACATATATATAAATACATATATATACACACACACACATGCATCCATAAATATATGCATACATACATGCATGCATACATACATACACACATACATGCATTACATACATACATACACACATACATACATACATAAATACATGCATGCATGCATACATACATACATACATACATACATACATAAAAAATACACATATCAATGAATACAGTGAAGTGTTCCCCTGATGATCCATTGCGGTCAGGCATCCAAATGCAGTTGGAAACATCCAATAACTGCAATGGCGAAACGTACGTAGGTACTATTAATCTATGATTGTGGTTATCTTAATTTTCCCACAACATATGCTTTTTATGTCAGAGCTAGTATCAACGCTAAGTACAGTGTAGACTAACCACAGCACATATACCATCATCATCCTCATCATCCCCACCATCCTCATCATCATCGTCGTCGTCGTCGTCGTCGTCGTCATCATCATCATCATCATCATCATCATCATCATCATCATCATCATCATCATCATCATTTAACATCCGTTTTCCATGCCGGCATGGGTAGGTTTGACAGGAACTGGCAAGTTAGATGACTGTATCAGGCTCTGATGTTTGTTTTGGCTTTGCTGCTACGGCTGGATGCCCTTCCTAGCGCCAATACTTGTATATATCGTTATATATAAAGCAAAGGATGTTTGTGTGTGTGTATGTGTGTGCATCTGTGTGTGTCTGTGTGTGTGTCTGTGTGTGTAATACGCATGCATTTCCACAGTTTTCAACCGATTTTCACCAAACTTTACACACATTACTTATGTGCCATGGATGGTCATGCACTACAAATTTTTTCCCAGAGCTCCCGTGTAATGCAACAAACCGACCATGAAAAAATAACAGTTTTTTACGTGGATTTTTCTCCAATGACTACAGTTTTCAACCGATTCTCTCCCTTTCACTTCTGCAGTTTTCAAGCGAGTCTCTCCCATTTCTCTCTATTTATCTTTTTTTTTCTTTTTCTCACTTTCACATATACAGATATCTGTTTCTTTCAATCACTCTCTCTCTCTCTCTCTCTCTCTCTCTCTCTCTCTCTCTCTCTCTCTCTCTCTCTCTCTCTCTCTCTCTCTCTCTCTCTCTCTCTCTCTCTCTCTCTCTCTGAAAATTGACTTCAGTGTATTTCAACTTTGTAAATATCTTTGTTTCACGCTATTTGTACGTTCTCTCTACAACATTACTTGACTTATTTGAAATTTTCTGCACCTTGTCTATGTAAATACACTATTTACATTTCTCCTTCTATCGAAAACCGCAGTGTAATATTGCTTCACTTTTATACTTTCAGTTTTGTGCGTGTGCGTATGCGTTCGATGCGTACGAGACAGTAAAGGACATTTCAAACCACGACGACGACAACGTCACATATATGAGTGTGTATCTGTCTCTGAGTGTATGTGTGTGTGGATGTATGAGTGCGCATGTCTTTCTGACTATGTGTGTACTTCTGCGTTAGGTACGTTATTAAACGTACACACATATCTACACATACATATACACATGTGACGACTGACATGCATGAATGTATGTTTGTATGTGTCTCTCTTACTATATGTATCTGCATGTGTGCGTATCGTCACGTTTTGTATACGAATGTGTGTCTGTGAGTGTGTTGTGTTTGCACGCTCGTTACCTACGTCATTACACACGCACATACATCTACACAAACTCTTGGCAAAAACAATTACGTGGAAGGTCCAAGTTATATATAAAAAATACACATCTACCGTACCATTAAGAATTCATAATTATCGCAGCAATTGCAAGTTTGCAAGGTATTTACAATTTGCTTATATTTGGTTACTTTGCATTGCATGCAAAAATATAGACATACTACATACATACAACTGCTTACAAAAACAGAGATTAATGTATTTTTTTCTATGTATCTAATGTCTTGTTTAAAATATCGAAAAAAAAATATGCCACCAAAGGAAAAAACGTAATCTCTCCAGAAACACCTATAAAGCAAGGAGGGGTACAGAAAACTGAAGGCGAAAGTCTCAAGAGATAAGAGACATGAGACTTTCTCAACATCAGTAAAGGCATTATGCAGCAAGTCAGATGAAGTCTCAATACAGAAGGGACATGACACTTTCCAAAGATCACCAAAGGCAAATACAGTCTCAAGAGAGAAGGGAGAGGAGACTTTCTCCACATCAGCTCAAGCATGCTACAGCACGTCCGATGGAGTTCCAAGACAGAAAGAAGATGAGACTTTCTCAAGATCAGCAAAGGCATGCTGCAGCACTTAATGCTGAATCATTAAAACAACGTTTAGCACGCCAGATTATACAGAGGTTCAATAGAATAGCTTTCCGAAACAGATGCAAAGCTTTAACATTTACTCCACAAATGTAATATATATATATATATATA
>NC_068985.1:78467579-78468794 GCF_001194135.2 Octopus bimaculoides
TAAACAAAGAAGAATACGAGCATATTAAATGCAGGATAAATTTTTCATTTTTTGTTTTATTATCTCTGCTTCCGGAGAAGATAAAACAATCGCTAGGTGGCAGTTAGAACTAAATCCAAATAAGGAGAAGTGTTAAACTAATAAAATCAAGAATTCGATCGGAATTCCTTACTGTTCACTTTTTTCCCCTCCAAACGTCGAACTACACAAGTTCAAAAACGAACTTCAAAGAGTACGAATTTCAATATCACACCACACGGTAGAGCTAGGAAATTCTTCCTGATCGTTCGACAAATATAAAGAAAACAGCAACACTGTTATCTCTACACAGAAAGTTTAAAATCAAGTCAACGTACCATTGGGAAGTGACGGTTGTTTGTTGAAGTAAAACTTCAGATTCGAATTTCTATTTTCTTCAAATAAATAACGTGGAGTAGAAGAGCCCGTAAACTCTCGAAAAATAACTTTCTCTTCTTTCGGATACGTCCTTATAAAACACTTCGGTCGCTTACATATATCAGGTGTAGAAGGTGAAGATCCCGTTGTCACATGCATTACCGGAGTCATGATGTAATAGGGCTAGGTAAAGGTGATAAATGATTTACATTATTATGACTTGACACATTATTATTATTATTATTATTATTATTATTATTATTATTATTATTATTATCATTATCATCATTATTATTATTATTATTATTATTATTATTATTATATTTTAAAAAAGGATTGACGTCTTGACTATTATTATTATCATTATTATTATTATTATTATTATTATTGAGTGAGAGAGCAGTGCATGCCATCAAAGTAACACTGGGGTAAAATATATGAAGCCCATTATACCCATCAGGACAACCCGTCTGATAAGGGTACACCAGGCACATGCATCACAACTATATGTGCGCGACATGGTGATCTCATATCAAAATAAACAGCGCATGACCTCGCAGGTGGGACCCAGTTAGAATTTTCTTCTGGTCGAGTAGCCCATCCAGCTGAAAAGGTCCCTGAATAAGGTTTGTTTAAGGATGATGAACAAAACACCAATGCTTCCAAAGGTGAATTATTCAAACCCCAAAGAATTCCTCTCAACACATGGCTATGATGCTCCCCCACTACTTCTGCTCATGATCAGAGATGCACATGTCGTCAGCCACTAAGGGACATGCTCAACTGGTTAAGGTCAAACAACTGACAAGCAAATCTGGG
>NC_068985.1:78468804-78473944 GCF_001194135.2 Octopus bimaculoides
ATGTACATGATAACACTTCCAATCAATTAAGATCAGAAGCCATGAGAGCCACTGCCTGGTACTGCATCCGGGCATAGCTACTGCCTGGTACTGCATCCGGGCATTTATTATTATTATTATCATTATTATTATTATTATTACTATTGTTCAGTAGTTTTATTTTTATAACGTGCTTTCACTTCACTACCGAGCGCAGCTCTGTGCGCCTTGGGTATGTGCTGTGGTTTGCCGTGGTGCTCTTATGTTTACTGTATTGAAAGTGTTTTGCGTAGAATGTGTGCAGTACCCAGTAGTGCAATTTTCTGTATGTTATATATATTTGTAAGTCCTGGTGTTTTTGTTATGTATTTGTCTGAATATTTTTTTATTATCCCTAAGGCACCTACTATGATAGGAATTGTTTCTGTTTTTAGACTCCACATTCGAGTTATCTCTATTTCTATTATCATTATTATTATTATTATTATTATCATTATTATTATTAAGGCGGCGAGCTGGCAGGATACTTAGCACGCTGGACAAAATGCTTAGCGGTATTTCGTCTGCCGCTACATTCTGATTTCAAATTACGCCGTGGTCGATTTTGTCTGTCATCCTTTCGGGGTCGATAAATTAAGTACCAGTGAAACACTGGGGTCGATCTCATCGACTAGTCCCCTCTCCCAAAATCTCAAGGCCTTGTGACTGCAGTAGAAAAGTTTATTATTTTTATTAAGGCGGCGAGCTAGCAGAGTCGGTAGCACGCTGGTCGAAATGCTTAGCGGTATTTCGCCCGTCGCTACGCTCTGACTTCAAATTCCGCCGAGGTCACCTTTGCCTTTCATCCTTTCGGGGTCTATAAATTAAGTACCAGTTACGCACTGGGGTCAATGTAATCGACTGGTCCTCCCCCACCACCCCCAAAAAAGAAATTCAGGCCTTGTGCCTATAGCAGAAAGAATTATTATTATCATCATCATCATCATTATTATTATTATTATTATTATTATTATTATTATTATTATTATTATTATTATTAAAGCGGTGAGCTGGCAGAATCATTAGCGCGCTGGACGAAATGCTTAGCGGTATTTCGCCCGCTCTAAGTTCTTTGTTCAAATTCCGCTGAAGTCGACTTTGCCTTTCATCCTTTCGGAGTCGATAAAATAAGTACCAGTTGAACACTGGGTCGATGTAATCGACTCATCCCCTCCCTTAAAATTGCTGTCCTTGCGGCAAATTTGAAACCATTATTATTATTATACTTATTATTATTATTATTATTATTATTATTATTATTATTCAGTAGTTTTATTTTTATAACGTGCTTTCACTATTATTATTATTATTATTATTATTATTATTATTATTATTATTATTAGGATGGTATGTTGACAGAATTGTTGGAGCGACAGGCAAAATTCCTTGAAGTATTTTCCCAAGCTCATTACATTCTGAGCTCAGTTACCTCCGAGCTCGACTTTGTCATTCATTCGTCCTTTTGGGGTCGATGAAAGAAGACCCACTTGAGCAGTGGTGTCGATTTAATCGTCTAGACCCCTTTCCACTAAAACAATTGCTAGCCTTGATCCAAAATCAAATAAAAGGACCGATAAAATAAGTACCAGTTGAGTATCGGGTCTATATAACCGATTTACTCCCTCCCTCTGCAACTGCTGGTCTTGTGTCAAAATCTGGAAGAATTATTATAATAAAATATATAATTTTAAAATTTTACATAAAAAATAAAAGCATTGTTGTTGTTACTACTGTTGTTCTTGTTTTGAGTTGGATGTGCTTGGCTTCAGCTCGTAAAAGTTAGTTGTTTTGATGGAAATACTTTGTTCTGTTTTCATTTTTTTTTTTAGCCATTTCGTTAAATGGGACACTCCATTTCACCGTGAGAAGAAGGGAACAGTAAATGCTAACCCTGGGAGACATTTCTCTTACAACAGAGATTTCACCATATTGTAAATTTTAATGTTTAAAAATCATAGCGAGACCAGAAAACAGGACCACTAGACCGTATGAAAGGACGATGAGAATGAAGTCATTACGGTTTAGTAACGAAATAGTGATAGAGAAGTCTAGTCTAGAGGAAGATTTTATTAACAACCTAAGAAAGGCATTTAGGAAACGTATCGGGACCAACATGCAGGCAGTGAGATTGGGCTTCGACTAATATTACAAGTAAAACACAAAAGCTACATTGTCAGAGCAAGGGCATGTGCTCGAAAACATGAAGCCATTCGATTGGCTCGGGTGTCAAAGGCATTGTGTGGCACACAAGTAGAAAGGCCCTTTACTATTACGTCTAGGGCTAGTTAGTTTGGAGGGGTCGAAGTCCTATTTATGACTGAAACCCTCGCACTCTTTGATCGCCCACTAGAGTAATGATTTCTTTCTCTTCCCCACTTCTGTGGAAAGAAGGACGGTAAAGCTAACAGTACTGCGAATCCCACTGGAGATAGCCTTCTAGTGGATCCAGACTTGCATAGTGTTGAAGGGGTGTAATACCGTACTGGATGTTACGAGAATGAGATGGAAGAATTAGTTAAAGATCAAACTATAGGTCCCTCCCCATATAAAATCTGAACACCTAGAAAAGATCTCATGCTCATCTCCCTGTCAAATGCGATGGTGCTGTGAGTAACTGTGGAGGTTAGAAGACTGAAATGCCATTTGTGTGGAACGATCAACCATCTAGAGCCTTCTGGCCACACAACCGAAAACACGTAAGGGGAGAGAAGGGCCGCACTCCTGCCGACACCATCGCGGTAACAACAACAACGTGCAATAAGAAAGGTTGTAGCAAGAGCAGCAGTGAGAGGGTAAACAGAAGCAACAATAACAATGACACCAACAATATCCGCAGCAACCGTAGAAACAGTAAAAACAGCAGCACTAACAACATTAACATATAACCTTTAGGCGTACAAACTGCTATGGAGGAAATTAACAATTACAACACCAAAATCTCCATCCAGGCAATATCTTAACCCAGGTCCCCTTCTCTCTCTCTCTCTCTCTCTCTCTCTCTCTCTCTCTCTCTCTCTCTCTGTATATATATATATACATATATATATATATATATCTGATTTCCCCTATTTCTCTATTTCTTTCTCTTCCTACATCTATAAAGACATACACACAGAAGGAAACATACACTTTCCCATGTTCGAGTCGGGGTTTTCCGATCATACAACCAGCCTTTTGTGGCGGAGCGAGGGGGCGGGAATGGCAAAAGTAAAAAATAAAAGAGAAAAAGGAACAAAACACAAAACAGCACAAAATAAAGAACTACAATCGTATTCGTCCAAGTGAAGACATAGAGGCAGTGAGAAGGCTTTCAATAAATGTACAGTGAAAGTCTCTGGTGACTTACCAATCGAGCACATGAATATGAGAGAGATTTCCATATCACGTTAGAAAACCCAGCGTTGTGGCCACGGTTTTTTCAACTAGTGATGTGGAGTTCTGCAAAAAGCCAATAATAGTTGAAATATGGGAAGTTATGACTGGCTGCAAGGGGAAAAAAGGCTGGATGGTCTGTCCAACGAGTTTTATTGTCATATGCCAGACTTCCTCTGATGTCTATTGCAACAAGCAGCAGAATGAGAGAATTATCAGTCCTGTGAAAAGAAGCGTGTTAATGCTGCTGAGAAAGGACCCAAACAAGAGGAGTGATTTTTGACAAATTAAGGCCCATATCTCTGCTAAATGCAAAGCTCAAATTTTATGACAACGTGTCAGCCTAGAAGTTGGCGCTTTTCATCGATACTCTGGTCGGTGATGTTCAGACATGCACCATACCAAAGAGATCTTACTCCGACAGCCATAACCCTACGCGATACAACAAAGAAGGTTGTGTAAGGAACTTGGATAGAGCCTTTATCAATTTAGATCAAAAGAAAGCTTTCGATAAGGTTGAACAATACTTGAAGATTGTCCTTACCGGCAGTTGGATTTGAGCTCGTCTTCTGAGGCTATATCGTTGTCATGTATAGTAGTATGCTCGGTAGTCAGAGTGAAGGTCACCTATTGGAACTGTTCAGTGCCATGCGTTCGTTCCGTCAGGGACATTTCTTCTCACCCCATCTGTACGAGCCACTACTGCAGAAATTGCAGTTTTCCAGGGGTATCCCATGCGAAAGAGCCATGTCAGCATATACGGGCGACGAATATGAAGGAGAGTATGTGATGCTCATGCCTTTCTAGAGGTTTTTAATGAAGTGGAATAGCACCAACCACAAATTTAATCGATTCGTTAAATCTTACACAATATGAGCTAACTCAAACAATGAACTATTCAAAGTATATACAGCACTATTAAAAAAGAGCAAGAATATGTTCTTGCCGAGAGAGGTCCTCCACTCATTGTTTGTAAATTTCTGTGTTGCTTATTAAGTTTTGCATACTCCTGCTTGATGCATTTCTTGTTAATAATATCCCCTTCTTTCAGCAAGAAACAACATTCTCAGATTAAATAACAAATCGTATGAGTAAATTTAGAGTAGCGAATTTTATAAAGTTTCGGATTAGGTACCACATACGAAGAACGATAAGGTCAGTTTGTCTTTGTTTCTTTCTTCCTATTTCTAGCGGGGTGGGACTAACATTCTCGCATGCATTGATTAATATATAGTTAACCTGTGTAATATATTAACCGAACACATTTGATCATAAGTCTTCTCGATCAGGGCTGACCTAGAGTTAAACAACAATAATACACCAGCGTAGCTGGGTGGGGGGGGAAGCTAGGGGTGGTCCGCCCCCGAGTGGGACTTTTGGGTCTGCTGTAGGTCATATATAATTTTTGTGGGGCGACAAACGGAAGGGCCGCCCCAGGTGGCAGACGTTGTAGCTACGCTAATGCAACAATAGCAACATCCCTGATCACTGAGAACACCAGTATCTAAATAAAGTAAAGTAAAACTTACCTTTTTGAGTGAGTTATAGAAAAAGAACATAAACATGAATATCAGCAACGCAACCAACATCCAGATTAACATTCTCGTATGAGTGTGTCCCACTGTCTCTATCTGTCTGTCTGTCTCACTTTATTTCTTTTCTTTCTCTTTAACTCACTCCTCTCTCGCTTTCAGCATCACCTTTCTCTCTCTCTCTCTCTCTCTCTCTCTCTCTCTCTCTCTCTCTCTCT
>NC_068985.1:78474004-78476711 GCF_001194135.2 Octopus bimaculoides
CTCTCTCTCTCTCTCTCTCTCTCTCTCTCTCTCTCGCTCGCTCTCTTGCAGTATGAAGTACTGTTCAGAAATTAATTCCAGGTCTTTATATGCTACAAACTGTTTACCAAAACCATTCAAAATTTCGTTAATCTGAGATTCTCCAAACACTTAAGTATACCTGATATTTCAGGCTTGTATTTTTTTGTCTGTCTTTGTTTTCTTATGTGGACTTAAAGGCAGCCATGTCTCCATGTACGTTCAATAATAATATTAATAATTATTTTTAAAAGATTAGAAATCTAAAATATATATGTATATATAGAAATATTAGAATACAAATTAAAAGAAGAATAAAGAAAATACAACTGGGTCGATAATCAAATAAAAACGTTGACTTCACTGAAGAAGGTTCGAATATTCTTAATTAGAGGAACAACATCTTGGGTAAGGTGGCATCACACCTCAACCAAAGTCGTTACCAAGTACGAAAGTTTTCTAGTGAGAACTAGAAATTATTATTTCGATGTCCAGAAAATGAATTCTTTTAGGACCAACAAACAGGCAAAAAATTGTGGCTCAGAAAGGGAGTTCTCTTTTGTTTCTTTGTTTGTTTTGGGGTTTGTTTTTTTTTTTGTTTGTTAGGGAACAGGCTGTTTTGGTTTGGTTTCTTTTTCTATGGTGGAGATTTTGTATTTGCGAGTAGGTGGTTTTTGTTATTGTTGTTGTAGTTTTACACAAGCTGGTTCGGTTGTTCACTCACTCACGCACACACTCAAATGCAGCCTAAGTAATTCCCTTTCAAGCCTACTTCGTAATCGATATTGATATTCATATTCCAGCAGATCCCAAAATACCTAATACTTTGACTAGTTGGGAACACTACAAAAACAACAAGTAAGCCTAAAATGTTGTTACCGAGCTGCGTTGTTGCTATGGTTACTCAAACTTCAAATGTCCAGCATAGAAGATTTTAACTAACGCCGTTCGTTCACACCGCTTCTACTGTGTTGTTGGATTCTGATCTCCTCTCTGTTTAATGTTTATTTGCTTCCCGTCCTTAGCTTTTTGTTCTATATTATTGTCATTACACTAGTGTGGATTTTATTTTGGAAACTTATATCATGTAAGATAGAAGACTTAAGGGAAATCGCTCCCCACTCTTTCTCTCTCCATATATATATATATATAGAGAGAGAGAGAGAGAGACATCGCAGGATTACTCATTTTACCAGCTGAGTGGACTAGCGCAGTGTTTTGCTGAAGAACAGAACACATCGCCTGGTCCAAGAGTCGAAATCACAATCTTACGATCGTGAGTCCAGCACCCTAACCACTAAGCCATGGACCTCTACTCATTATATATTACATAGATATATTACACTATATGTATGTAATGTATGTATGTATACATACACACATACTTGTACATACATATATACATATTTTATATATATATATATATATATATATATATATATATATACATGCATATATACACACGTGTGTGTGCGTGTGTGTGTGTGTGTGTGTGTGTGTGTATGTGTGTGTGTGTATGTGTGTGTGTGTGTATTCAGTATAGAGCAAAAGTCTAAGGTCCTGATATAATGTAAAGTTAGGGTATTTCCAGAGAAGCTCTCGACTCGAATACTGGGCTATCAGCACTGTCGGGTTCCACATATATATATTTGTTTTTGGAAAAGGCTGATAGTGATTTCGAAGTTTCTGCTTTGTATGCATGTAGTTATACATAAATATGCACACACACACACTAACACAGTGAAATGGGTCGGTTACGAGTTGATTTCCATCACGTACATATACATTTCTATATAACATGTGAGTGTATGTTTCTCTCTGTATGTGTGCATGTGTATATATGTGTGTGTGCGTGTGTGTGAATGTGTGTGTGTGTGTGTGTGTGTTGGAGTGTTGCATATGTCGTGTATCGTGTATCGAGTCCCCTATTATGAAACACCGTCTTAGATCATCTGGTCATCTTGTCCGATTGTATGGTGAGCAGTAGCAAGGAAAATGTCCCCCATCACAAACCACGCAAGCGTTTCAAAGACAATTTTAAACACGCACTTAAAAGGCTCAATACCGATACTAACACCTGGGAAGATCTTGCGTAAGATAGAAAGCTATGTAAGTATCATATCGCTGTTGGTGTCAAAGGATTCGAGAACAACAGGGTTGCGTTACTCAACTGAAACATGTTGGTAATTATATGAATGATGTGAACACTCTCCTTCAGTGTGGTCATATCTGCATCTCAAAGGCAGGCCGACACAACCACAAAAAAAAAACAAGAAGAAAACGTTGTCATGTGCCAGAATTAATGAGGTGTTACATCATATCAAAAGCCAATGGATATATCAAACTAGGATCATTGGCCGTCTACTAATATGATATCCAGTGTGGTCTCTCCTGCATCTTGTGTAGCAAAGTGTATGGGGCGGCCAGTGGATTCATTCGGTATTGTAGATCCCAAACATACAAATAGCCGTGCTGCTGATTGGAGTACTGACCTGTTTTTTGGTGTGGAATTACTTGTAAGTCTCTTGCAGGGGTCCTAGGAGCCGTATGCGATATATGAGAAGTCATCAGCGATGTAGAGACCAAACTTGAGATGTTTCTTAAAGTGGAATGGGTCTAGGAAGTGGGTCGTACTCGGTCACGAATCGACTTCCATTTTGTATATATATATATATATATATATATATAT
>NC_068985.1:78484629-78487414 GCF_001194135.2 Octopus bimaculoides
TTAATATATTATGGTTATAGAAAGATCCATTAGGAAATCTTGATGTATATGGGGTACAATTTTTGGCAGGGGATTTTTACGCTGTAAACCGGTCGGTGTACGTCGCTGGATTTGATTTGATTTGTTTGTTTACATTCTGAAGGAAAATAACGATGGAGGGTTTGCGTACCTTCGATTATTCTTTCACCCGCTTTGATGTATGTGTTTTGCTAATAATAGTAGTGTTTGGTGATGGCAATAATAATAATAATGTGTTATAATATGTTGTAATATTTTATGAGACATTTTATGATGTGGTTTATTTATCCTGGATACTCTATTGAAATGTGCATAGGTTTGGCTTATTGTTGTTGTTTCTGCAATAAAGTATCTTCAATGCATCGATTTCGAGCTCTATTTTTTAAGATATATATATATATATGTGTGTGTGTGTGTGCGCGCGTGTGTGTGTGTGTGTGTGTGTGTGTGCTTATGTTTGTGTGTGTGTGCCGTTTTTAATTGGTCCCAGTGTTTAGTGTGGTGTGTGTATGGGTCTGTGCATATTTAGCAGGATGGTGTGTGTATATGTGTGCACGTTTGTGTGAGTGTGTGTGTATGCGTGTGATTTGTATTTGGCAGGGTGTTGTGTGTGTGTGCATGTGTGTGTATGTGTTTGTTCGCGTGTGTGTATGTGTGCGTCTGTGTGTTTGTGTCTGTTTTGTGTTGGTGGCGATGTTATGTGTGTGTACGTGAATGTGTGTGTCTCTGTCTGAGTATGTTTGTGTTGTTTTAATTGTCCTGGTAGTGGTGGTGTGTGTGTATGTGTGAAGGTGCATATGTATGTGTGTGTGGGTATGCGTGGGTGTGAATGTGTGTGTGGGTGTGTTGTATTTATCAGGGGTTCTGTGTGTGTCTGTGTGTGTTGCGTTTATCTGGGTGGTGTGTATGTGTGTGCGTGTACGTTCTGTGCATGTTGGTATTGAGTATGCGTTTGTGTGTGTGTTACAGTATGTGTATATGTAGGTGTGGTTTATGTAGTTTCTGGGTGTGTGTGCACATGTGTGTGTACTCTATTTGTGAGTGTTTTGTTTTGTTTGCATTGTTTGTACAGTGTGTGTGTATACGTGTGAGTGTGTTTTTGTGAGTGTGTCTATGTGTCTTGTATTTGTCAGGGTGGTGTGTGTTGTTGTGTGTGTGTACATGCTAGTGTGTGTGTGTATGTCTGTGTTTGTGAGTGTTTGTTGTGATTGTTGAGCTTGTATTGCGTGTATATATATGTGTGTATTTTTTCTTTGAGTGCGTGTGTGTGATTTTTTACTGGGGAACGGGTATATTGTGTTTGTGTGTGTGTGTGTGTGTGTGTTTATGTGTACATACGTGTGTATATATGTGTGGGGGTCCCACACACTCGACCCACTCAATGATTTTAAAAATTTAATCAACAGTGTCAACAACCATATCCAATTTACAATGGAATATAGTCAAGACCAACTTCCTTTTCTTGATATTATTATTATAAAAGAAAGGCACCAACATTGAAACTGATATCCACTACAAACCAGCTGATTCCAAACAATACCTTCTGTTCACCTCCAATCACCGAAAGCACACGAAGACAAACATCCCCTTCAACCTAGTGAGAAGAATCTGTACAATTGTCTCAAATTATAGAACGCGAAATAAACGACTCCAAGAACTAAAGGGAATTCTTCTCGAAAGACATTACCCAGCATCATTAGTTGACAATAGAATTGAACGGGCCAAGACGATCGATACCCAAGACTTACGAAAACCGAAACACACTCAAAGTACATTAAATATTCTCTCATATCTCTCAACACAATCCAAGAAATGCAGAAGCTTATACAATTATATACAAGAACATCCCACTACTGAGTCAAGACCCATGTCTAAAAAGGGCACTTGAAACCCATAAAATAATAAAAAGCAAGAGACAACCCAAATCCATAAAAAACCTACTCACCAATGCAAAATTATCCAACACAAGCCACCACCCACCGTCAAAAGATGTGGTCGTTCTAACTGCAGGACTTGCATCCACCTCATTGAAGGAACAAAATAACTTCACTTACGCATCAAAGGATTTACTTTATGCCATAAAGTGTGAAGGATGCCACAAAGATAACATAGGGCAAACGAGTCTTACCCTCAGAGAAAGGATGACAGTCCACCGCCAACAATTAAGGGACCCCACCACAAGACAGATACCACTTAGTGGTCACTTAGATCTCTGTGCACAAAACAAGTCCCCCAAATTCCTAGGTTTCCCACTATACCAATGCCCAGACAATACCACTGACCAAACACGAATAAATAGGGAAAATAAGCTTATTGAAAAATACAGACCACAACTCAACATACTCTAACGTACCCCCACCCCCAGGTACACACCCACAACAAACACACACAAACAAACACACAAATACAATGCAAACCTCTCACACAAACACACGCATATGCATATGCATACACACACACACAAACACAATATCCCCACACTCGAGCACAAACCCACACACATTCCAAGAAAAACATATCTATACATGCAATACTATTTTAACAATCATAACCAACACTCACACACACATACACATACATACATACGTAAACACGTACATACACACACTTACACACACCACCCTGACAATTACAAATCACACTCACACAAACACACCCACACATACACAGATACATACACAAACACGCAAATACAACACAGCCCCACACACGCATACATACATACATACATACATACATACATACATACATACATACATAAGTCAAA
>NC_068985.1:78487791-78501220 GCF_001194135.2 Octopus bimaculoides
ACACAAACACAATATCCCCACACTCGAGCACAAACCCACACACATTCCAAGAAAAACATATCTATACATGCAATACTATTTTAACAATCATAACCAACACTCACACACACATACACATACATACATACGTAAACACGTACATACACACACTTACACACACCACCCTGACAATTACAAATCACACTCACACAAACACACCCACACATACACAGATACATACACAAACACGCAAATACAACACAGCCCCACACACGCATACATACATACATACATACATACATACATACATACATACATACATAAGTCAAATTAGCTGCTCTGGCACAGGTTGTGCCCGCCTTCTCAGATGTAGTGAGCCGGGTTGAAGAGAATGTAAAAAAATGTTTAAAGGGTGTGGCTATTTAGATCTTCATTGGTCAATTCAATTCAAGTGGATACTTTGGCTCAGCAACATGACTTCATTTCTTCACCTTCGCATACAGCTGCTTTAATCTCTATCGAGAGTTACAAACGAGGAATAAGCAGTCGAAGATAGAGAGAAAACTGCTTCTATATGCTTTAAAAGCATTTGTATACCAACAAGGTAGCTTTATTTAACATGCTTTAATAGGAAAATAAAAGAATGGAATATGTGATCAAACATATGCGATGGAAACTCTGCTTCCTTGAAAACCGGACTGCCAGCATACCTGCAAATATAATTAGCTTCAAATCACAAAAATATCTTCTTCTACTAAAGAAACATGACAATTTTGAAGCTGATTTGATAAATATCAAAATGGTAAAATTTTTGCATGATTTTAATCCTTTCCTCGCCTCTTTAAACAAATACATGACACTTCAAACAATTACCAACAAAATATATATAAAAAAAAAACATCTTCATACCCAACAAATTTCTTACAAATATCACTACCAAAATATTGAAGAAAACTGACACCTCAGCATGCAGCAAGATCGAAATTAAGGTGCTGTGCTAGATAGATGATCATGTGGACCTTCTCATCATGGCCACTTTCTGTATCCGCTAAAAGACCGTAAGTCCAACTTTCTTTCCAACGTTAAATGCAGGCTAATTAACCCCTTTGAGAGAGGTAGGCATGTATTCTCAAAACCATTTATTCTGATATCGGATGGGCGACAGGGTTAATCCAATGGGGCTTCAGCGCAATTGTAATCAACTGGTTCTGCGGCGTCAGCAATAAAGCAGCTTGAAAATTCATCCAATTTGATATCATGGATTTCTACCCTTCAATATCGAAGCCCCTCCTCCTGAAAGCTCAAAACTCCGGTGAACTTCACTATCAGAATCATTCTAAACGATAAGAAGTTACTTCTATTTCACGACGTTTTCTACTGGATAAAAGTGAAGGAGACCTACTATTCAATGACCCCATGGCGAACTATGACGGACCTGAGCTTGCTGACCTCGTAGAATTGTTTATCCTGGATTCCTAAACAAAACAGTTACACCTCTACAGTTTGGCTCTCTGCAGGAATGATGTCCTGGTAATCACAAGCCATATGAACATCACCATGGATAAGTTCAGGAAGAATCTTACAAACACTTTCAAAATGTTCCGTTAAAGTATACTGAATGTGTATTAGTATAATGAATTTAACAATGGTTTACTTGCTGAGTGTGAGGAATGGTTTTATTGATAAGTCAGTGTCTACGCAGGATCCTCCACTCAACCCAAACCTAAAGATAGAAAAAGAAACGTAATCTAGTTTAATCTTCCATTCATTCTAGCTGCTTCCCTAATGCGGCTAGAAGCTTCTTGTCGCTAATTAGATTGCGTTTCCCAAGAATCAGTATGCGTCATAAACTCTTTAATGCCTATAACGTTAAATAATATCACTTCCAACATTGCACACTTCAACAGAAGCAAGCACACAATCACACAGTCTCCACTTCACACTCCAATCTGTAACAACCGAAATCCCACCGGTGCCTGCTGAGGGAATCCTATCTCTGAAAAGCTGTGGTCTATAGAGTTACCCTCACACCATTTAATATTACCATGTGATACTACACGAACGTTATCAACCAACGTAAAAATGTGAACACAACGCATGCACTCCTTCAAGTGTAGAGACAGTGAATTTTCAACCTTTCTCTCCCACTGCATCTAAAAACTCAGGGATGGAGGAAATGACTTTCTCAACATCAAATGGAGCATCCTTGACTGTATCCTTTCTTACTCACCTGGAATTCGTGAGAAACTGCATCTGTTACAGCAGCTTGTGGTTACATCAGCTTCCTACTGATGGCTACATCAGTAGGAAAACCGATCCATCTAATCATCGTCCCTAAAGATACGCTCTGTAGATGAACTTCAAAACATTGACCACTGATAACCCGGGAAGTTAAATCTAGCCCTAATCAGCATCATGCAATTTCAGGGCGTATAATTTTGTTTGCTCGTAGTGAGATTATTTCCCCTTCTATGTATTATCGCAATGGCTTAATATCACCTAGACATAAATACCACAATTGCTTGTCATACAAACTGAATCTCCAAACCAATTACCTCACCACATCAGTAACAGTCGTCGCTGAAATATCAATTTCTAGAGACCGCCAACTAACTGACGCCGATACACTGTTTGCTCTACCATGTGAAGATGGAATCAACAGTTGTCGCTACTTAGCCAAGAAATTCACACGACCCAAACTGAGAAATGGAAGTCCCAATATTCTAATTGAAAATACATTTTTTGAAGTTCATTTACATTCCCATTTCTTCAACCCCATAGATCTGAGGATGTGGACGCATTTTACACCTACAAAACTTGAAGTAATGTAAAACTGAAAGAAAAAAACCTGCTATGTTGAATACTTATTGCGGATTGGTGTCAGAGGATTGGACAGTGAGAGCTGGTGGATCTAATGTTTTGTTCTTACACCAATGTTGTTTCTTATTGTTGGCAAATGTTGTTTCTGTCAGTGCTCCCTCTGTGGATTTGTGACTTCAAATATTGAAGACGTGTTGTTATATATCTGAGTATGTTTGTGATATATTTATATCTTATTTAGTCCTAAGTGAACCTTGGTCAAAGGCATTCCTGCCTTAACCATTTCAGTGTTTTTCCAAAGTACACGGAACACTTTGTATTTTTTTCTGCAATGGCAGGATGTAATTTGAGAGAGATTTGAATATTTGTATATCAGAGTCAATATTCCCAGACGCCTTCTTTATCTAAGATGGTAAGTGTTGATTTAAAGGAGACTTAGTTTCTGTGTTAGCAGATCGAGCTACCACGTAGTTGCTCTCTCGTTATTTCGACTTGAGAGTTAATGTATGTAACAGATGTAGTGATAACGTGGAATAACAGATGTAGCTTATTAAATGGAACGTAACAAATTACATTTGTTACATCTAGTAATGTGTATGTATGTTCGTGTGTGTGTATGTGTGTGTGCGTGTGTGTGTGTGTGTGTGTGTGTGTGTGTGTGTGTGTGTGTGTGTGTGTGTGTGTGTGTGTGTGTGTGTGTGTGTGTAGAAAGAAAATTGAGAGCTCCAGAGGTGGAGGTTCGGATTTATATTGGTCTAGGTTGTACCTATCTCCTGGGTAGTTAATTAGTATATAAAACTTGAAGTTCCATCTTTAGTATTATCTACAGCAGTTTTGGTAGATGTATCCATGGAGTATCTATGAAATTCATATTCGAAGTTTGCTGATAAGCTGTGCATTCTCTGTTAAGATCTGAAAGTTAGTTTGGAGTGTTAATACATAAATGGTGGCGGGTTTTAAATGCTGGGAAATTAAATAGTTAAAGAACGTAGAATATGGGAAAATTGCCCATTTGGATCCGTGTGCAGTAGTGCTGCTAATTAGTTGAATCTTCCAGTTGGACAGGATTATTTTCCGCATGTATACACATGGTGAATATCTTCTTTCTTGTATTTAGATCGAAATCAGGAGCCTTCGTTTTAAACAAAATGGGCATTCTTTTCGCTTTCTAAAATCTACATTTTCTTTAAACCACTCATTTATGGGTTCATTCGTTCGATGACTCTCTGTTTAATGCTATATTATATATCAAACGATGTTTCGATCTCTCATTTTTCAGATGGAGTAAGCTAATGTCCGTTTTGTTGGTATCTGAAAGCTGACTCGGTTGAAAAGCGACTCCTTAAACTTCTCAGACAAGACTATGTAAATTTTCTAATCGCCGACCTTGAGTAACCTCCACTTGCATACGCTTCCCACATTATGTAGCATGCTTGACCTAACGGAGAAACTTTTGTATTTATGCATGAGCAATCTGTTATACTCTGCCAGGTGGATTTTCTTGTCTGCAGATATATATATGAAAAGTGGTTAGAAGTCCGTACAAATCAAAAATTATAGTTAAAAAAAAAGTAAATAAAATTGAAAAAAAGCACAGAAGTATATTTTAGAGAATGTTTAAAAACTATAACCGGTTTCGATATAGCCATTTTATCAAATATTAAGAAAGAATTCTTCGGGGAATCAGAGAGAGAAAAAACATTTTTGGTGGTGCTGAACAGTTTGTACCCATATCTGAGTTCTTAATGCTTGATTAAGAACTCAAATATGGGTACAGCTTGTTAGACCCTACAAAAAATGTTTTTTTCTCTCTGACTCTCTAAAAATTCTAATATTTGATAAGATGGATACATCGAAACCGATTGTATTTTATAACACATTTTCTAAAATATACTTCTGTGACTTTTCCAATTTTATTTACTTTTTTAACTATGTATATGTATACATACATACATACATACATACATACATACATGCATACATACATACATACATACATACATACATACATACATACATACATACAAATCCACTCACAAGGCTTTGGTCAGCCTTGGCCAGGGTGCTACACAGTTGTACTGAACCCGGAATCATGTGGTTGGGAAGAAGACCTCACGACAGAGCCACGCCTGGGATTATTAGGATACAAGCTAGAATATAAAACGTTTAATTAGATAAATCATTCGTTTAATTAGATAAATCATTCGTTTAATTAGATAAATCATTACATTTCTAACGTAATTACCGCTTCTGACTGCTTAATTGATTTCATTTATTCTATTTTTTGTTAGAATAAAGACAAACATTTCGTTTTAAAATCCTTTTCTACTTCAACGTGGATATTTTTCACCATAAATGTTTTTGCCTAGAGTTTTTCATTTTTCTTTTACTTGTCTGAAATAGAATAGAACCTTACTTAATAATGATATAAGGTAAAATTACTATTCCATAATTAATTTATTATATTGAAATGAAATGTTTTTAGAAAATAGTTTGTTTTAAATAAATATTATTCATTAAAAAATTTTCTAAAACAACTTTTAAACTTCCTTTTTACGTGCAACAAATTGTTCTAATTGTAAGACTAATATTTACTTATAGTAGTTTAATTAAATCTGTAATATTCCTAAATCTTAGTTTCACATAGTTATATTCATTACTAATTATACAGCTTTGTTCAAAATTTCAAATTTTGGAGATTGTCTTTAGATGATTTCAAATATTAAAATAATTCATATAATAGTATGTACATTGATTTCAAATTTTGGCACCAAGCCAACAAGTCCTCCAATGCATGAAACTATTGGTAGCAAAGTTGACTCCAGCATTGCAGCCAACTTCGTGCAAGCATGAAGCCACGCTGGCAAAACACTTCTCCACTAAACGGAAACTTTACCTATCATTGTAGTTTTTTAGAACGAAGCAAAGCAAGCCTTGCCGTCCACTCAAAAAATACATAGTGAATGATCCACAAACACTCAAGCAAACTCAGTCCTCAATTTGTTCCATTTGCCAAAAGTTTTGCCAGCAAGTCTCAAGAGACACATTCGTGTCCATAGAACATGATTAACGCTTTATTTTATTGAACACTCTTTTGTCATTCACGACAAGAGAATCCATCATACATACATACATACATACATGCATACATACATATATACATAAAATTCATATTAGCTTCAAGATTCGCCTGACGGCTTTTTCAGTCGGTTATGAAGGTGTTGAGAAAATTACAAAGAATTTTTATTTTATTTTTATTAATAGAAATTTAATGAATGAGGCAAAACTTTCTGTTAAATTTTGCAAACCATTTTCCATCTACCACAAATTACTAAATAAACACAACAAATATTTCCGACTCTATCGCCCATAACTTCTCACAAATAATAGCAAATCCAACCAAGCAAAACTAAACCAAAAACTAAATAGCAATAATCCAAATAACTGCAACTTCAAGAAGAGAAATTTAAGCCCTCTCTAAAAAAAATGCCTTAAGAAAAGAAAAGTTTATTTTGCTATCACTCGTTAATTTTCACTAAATCCACCATTTTCTCATTCCTCTCATTTCACTCTACCTTCTTGTCAACCTCACATCCCCAAGTTCTAAGAATTCTTTCATAGTTCGGATTAACTGCAAATTCCTTTAAAAATAGATTTAGCCAACACACACATTCATTTAATAACCCAAATAAGAAAAATATTATACCCTTATCGAAATATATGGAGATTTATACCTCTGAATGTAACACCGCATAATATCTCCTGAAAACTTCTCTCACATACTTAACCCTACCAACTTTACCAACTTTGTACTATTGAATTATACGAAATATATTTCTAAACTAAAAATACGTAATAAATATTCTGAAATAATCCATTTTTGCAGACTCAAACTTATAATACTATAAAATTCTACAAACTCTTGCAAATTGCATATACACGTGTCTTCAAAAAATAACAATATTCTCTTATTACTTACCATATCAATCAATATATCTAATTTACATTAAATTAAGAAATTCAGTATTCTATTATTTATGTTAGAATATTGCCCCTTTTTTTTTACTATTTGTACGACTCAGCCTGCAACACAATTATTGTATTTTCGAGGATACATGTTTTTTAATGATTCTATGGTTATATTATTTTCGTATATGGAAATTTTCGAAGACTTGACCCAAGTACACTTATGATTTTACATATTTGAAAGCGTTTGTGTGTGTGTGTGTGTGTGTGTGTGTGTGTGTGTGTGTGCGCGCGCGCTGCGTGTGTGTATATATGCGTGTAGACGTACATATAGATGTGAACGTATTTGCTTGAATAAGTATGTGTATCGCTTGGTATGCATATCAGAGAGCATATATACGTTGTTAGGTTTTATATTTGTATTTATTGCTCATGTAGGTTGTGCACTTAAAACTCTATAAGTGTGTGAATGTGTCTTTGTACTTTCGTTCACGCACAGAGGCACGCGTGCGAACATATGCACACGCACGCACACACTATTCGCCAGATTTAGCACCTGCGGACTTCCATCTCTTCCACAAGGTGAAAATGGAGTTCAAAGGTCACCGTTTTAACACTGTTGTCGAGATCCAGAGCGAATTGCAGAAGGCTCTCAACTCGCTTACGAAAAACGACGTCCAGGCCGGATTCCAAAAGTGCCAAGAACGCTAGAACCGGTTTATTGTTGCGCAAGGTGACTATTTCGAAAATGACGTTAAAACTTAGGTAAGTTATTTTTTACTAAACATAACTATTCCGGGAACTTTGTAATATCATCACATGTGTGTGTGTATGTGTGTGTGTATGTGTGTGTGTGTGTGTGTGTGTGTGTGTGTGTGTGTGTTACTTAAAATTAAATTTTAAATTTAAAATTTACGTGCTAGGTATGTCCCTAGTAATATGCCGATAAAGTGCGTTCTCTGCCTATGGCTACCTGGTGTCAACCACCGTAATTGCACAATTGTCACTGGATCTACCTTACGAATTCCTTAGTGTACGTAGAGTATGATAGAAACAATGGATAGGGAAGAAAGAGTATACTGAAAACTTTATTTATCACAACGATCGTTTCGACACATTCTACATTGCTCCCTGTAGAAATCTATACAATGAATTTCGGTGCATCCTACGGTACAGAAGCATCTTACCATGTGACGTTATACAGTTTCTCGTTACATAGGTAATATTTCCCTCTTAAAATCAACTAGAGCATGTTGACAGTGGTCGTAGATAAAATATGTATAGGCATATACGCAAGGCCGAAAGTATACGCAGCCACATCCAGTGGGAACAGACGACTATGCGTGTATGTATAAATATGTACGTAAGTGTTTGTTGTAGTACTAGTATAAGTGTGAACTCACATAGTGATTAACGCGCGAGCGGACTTATGTACGTCTATGCGATTCCGTATGCGTACATATGTATGTGTATGTGCATGTATATGACCGTGTGTATGTATATGAGGACGTATACGTATCTATATATTTTCTGATGTATATAAACAGCGATAGGTCTGTGTATGTATGTGAAACGGCGCACGTGTGTGTATGTGTGTGTGTGTGTATGTGCGTTTGTGTGTGTGTGTGTGTGTGTGTGTGTGTGTGTGTGTGTACATATGTGTATATAGGCGTTTGTTGGGATATAACTTCGGAAATATCTGGCCCTACGGTGTCACGTTAGCAAAGATAGGTAACTATGAAAAGATATTACCAGCAGCTCGTCCATACATACGGGACGGCGGGTGTGTACATGAGAAAAGAACTAATAGAGGTACACTTAATAGTACTTTATTTTACTTTATTGTATGCTTTATTTTCCTTATCCTTTGTATTCTTTTACTCTTTTGCTTGTTTCAGTCATCTAACTGCGGCCAGGCTGGAGCACCACCTTTAGTCGAACAAATCGACCCCAAGACGTATTCTTTGTAAGCCTAGTACTTATTCTATCGGTCCCTTTTACCGAACCGCTACGTTACGGGGATGTAAACACATCACCATCGGTTGTCAAGTGATGGTGGGGGGCACAAACACAAATACACAAATACATATATATATGTATGAAAGAAGCCCGTCGTATATATATATATATATATACGACAGACTTCTTTCAGTTTCCGTCAACAAATTCCCTCACAAAAGCTTTCGTCGGCCTAAGGCTATAGTAGAAGACACTACCCCAAGGTGCCGCGCAGTGGTACTGAACCTGGAACCATGTGGTTAGGAAGCAAGCTTCTTACCACACGGCCATGCCTGTACTATTTTTCTTAATTATTTCCTGTTTGTATACACAGCTTCGCGACTTAATTTGTTCTTTGCCATTCCTTCTCAATGTATTTTAGCTGCGACCGCTATCAACATGCTCTAGTTTATCTTTAGGGTGAAACATTATCTACGTAACAAGAAACTCTATGACATCACCTGATGAGATGCTTCCACACCGAGAGATGGATCGAAATTCATTGCATAGTTTCCCACCCGTGGGGGAGCGAGGAATCGATGCAGGATATGTCGAAACGACCGTTGTGATAAATAAAGTTTCCAGTTTATTCTGTCTTCCGTATCTGCCTATCATATATATATATATATACATACATACATACATACATATATACATATACATATTTACACGTACATATTTACACGTACATATTTATATGTATGTGTATAGATATCCGAGTACGTATTTAAAACTATATTTCTTGTTTTCATTTTTTTTTTTTTGTCATGGTGTTTTTCTTACATATTTCGAATGTGTTCCTTGCAGTTTGTTAAAGATAGTAATTTTTCTAAACCTGACATTAATGTTTCAAGACTTCCAACATGAGGTGATGTTGGTGTATGTTGCTGCCTCTTTATAATATGGAGAAAGAGTGTAGTTGGTGCACATATCATTACCATAAATTTTAATTTTGAACCGTAGATGCACGCGTCATCAGTCAGGTGTTTTATTTTTTATTCGTGACAAGTTTATGTTGCTTGTGTATATTTAGTTTAGCATTGTGACATGTTATGAATAGTAGCAGGCATTATTAATTGACAATTCCTTTTTGGGAATTCTGGAGATTGCAGATCTGGACTGAAGTTAATGTAAAGAGCACAGCATATCAAGTTATGAGAAGTAATGATTCTTGTAAAACCTTTGTAGATGTTACTTGTGGTAGACTGGCATCCCACAGGAAGAGAAATTTCCTCCGCCTTTTCAACATCATAAAATCAGAGATAAGAACGGGTCCCTACGAACCTTTACTTTAGTCACTACGAACCTTGTGGTTCTGTCTATATAGAAATAATACTTGAGAAAAGTGTTAGGGTTAAGTTTTAGAGATCCTCTATTTAGAGAATGGCTATAGGAATACAACAATACTTTCGAAATAATACAATACTTAACTGCTTCGGTATTGAAAATTAGTTTCTTAATATCTCGATTCTGAAGTGTTTGCCCATTGTTCGGTGTTAGTGGAAGCTTTCAGCACAACCTTTAAACTGTGTGTATAAGAAGAGAAATCAAAAGCATGGTATTGAAGAAATTTAAAGTTAACCAACAGCAGTTTGGTAAATTATATGGGCACGAATACTAAATAAAAAGAGTGGTCAAACCGCATCTCGCGAGCCGTATATCGTTCTTCGTTGATTCAAATGGGGCTCATGGAAGTATATAGGTTGAGTCCCCCTCCCACTGCCCCTTTTCTTTTTCTCACCACAGTTTAATAGAAAAATAAGAAAATAAGAAAAAATAGGTTTATATAGAAAAATAAGAGAATAAGAAATAAGAAAAAAAATCAAGTGATATATTTACTTGGTATAAACTGAGAGTCCGTTGGATTAGCACACACGTTTAATGTTCACAATAAGAATTAGAGAATTTCAATTTTTTACTTTATGGAATTTAAAAGAAATCTATACACAATTATGAATGTTATTGCATAATGTACTTCTCAATATTTAATCTACCCTAGAGCTCAACTGATACTTATTTTATCGACCCCGAAAGGATGAAAAGCAAAGTAGACCTCAGCAGAATTTGATCTCAGATTTTAAAGACGGACGATCAACCGTTAAGCATTTTCCCTGGCGTGCTAACGACTCTGCCAGCTCGCAGACTTACGGCTAAATATAATATTAAGTTCTTAGAGAGGAAAGTCTGTGTCATTGACGCCATTCCTGATCAGTCTATTTCATTTTACTCAATCCTTGTACTTTTAATTTCCAAAAGTCGATCCAACCTATGATTATTTGACCTACTAGAAATGACCAAATCTCCGTCAAGCTATAGTCTGCCTTTAAGAAAGATAGATAGTAAGCGTAAGCCTACGTGTATAATGGCTGAATAAATAAAAGAGAAAATGGATATGACCGCAACGCCTTTGGTCATCAATCAGCCTGATAGCTTTGAAGATAACAATTATAAGGTCCCTAATTAGATAAAATGATATCCTACCTGTGCATTACAGTCTCGAAAACGTTTTTCTGCCGGACCTATTTTCTCTGTGAAAAAATTCTGTCGTTTGTGAAAAATATAATATATCTAGTAAAATAAAGTAAAACATAACCAGAGCATTATTTCCCTTGAAAAAAATGACCTTTCCGAGGCATATTAACAAACATTTTCATGTATTCCATAAATATACTTACAAATGCTACTGTCAATCCATCAAAGCAGGTTGTAAGTGAACAACAGTGGTTCTCAACTGAGGTCCGTATGGCCCCTGAGGGTCCAATAAAATTGGGGGGGGGGGCACTTAACAGGATAATAAATTGGGAAGCCCCGATAGTATTTTAAGGGCCCCTGAAAAAGATTTGCTTTCGATGTATGTATTGCAAGAAACAGTTGGGTTTCTTTCTCAAACATTTTACATAGTTCAACCTACACAAGTTAATGTGTGAAAAACAAAGGATTTTTGAAAGAAATTTCTATAAAACATCGAATGGCTTTGGGTAGGGGTGTCCACTAGAATAAAATGATAAGGGGTTCATAGATTTTACAAAATGGTTGAGAGCTCCGGGTGTACAGCAAAGAAGGGAACTCACCTCCTCCATTTTTCTCAGTGTAGCGATTTCATATTCTCACCACCACCATCATTTCACCTTACCTCCAGTTAACTTGAAATCTTCAGATTTGCCGGGGAAAAAGATAGCTTTTATATTTTATCTTTTATCTTTTACTTGTTTCAGTCATTTGACTGCAGCCATGATGGAGGAATGGTGCTTAGTCGAACAAATCGACCCCAGGGCTTATTTTTTAAAAACCTAGTACTTATTTCATTGTCCTATTTTGCCGAACCGCTAATTTACGGGTACGTAAACACACCAACGCTTGTGTTCAAGCGGTGGTATAGAACAAATACAGACACAAAGACACCGAAACTGTAGGGACAATCTGGAAGCTTAACTGATGAGAGAAGGCCAGAAATGGCCCGTTCTTGTTTTGTCCTGTCCATCTTTTTCTTGTCGTTTGTTGCGTTCTTGTTCCAGTTTTTGGAATTATATATATATATGGGAGAATATATATATACACACACATATATATATATATATATATATGTATATATATACATATATATACACACACATATATACATATATATATATATATATATGTAGTGGATCTTGCATGCATGAAGTGGATTCGATCCACTATAGCCAAATTTAAATCAACACTCCAACAGAACTTTTCCCACGGTGGAACAATGGTTTTTCTCTGACAGCAGTTTAATATTTTCCAGATGCCTTCAGCTAGGCCGAAACAATATCTTCCCCACATGACCCTTTCTAACCTATTCTACATCACCAAAAGCTAGAATAGAGATAACAAGACCACCAACTAAAACTATTGTTCTCAATCATTTGTCTATCCTTCTGGATTGTTATAAAAACCAAGAAACTCCAAGGAAAATTTAGTTTAGTCACCAGTCGGTGACGACTCAGTGAGAACGAAGTCTGGCTGACCAGCTAGAACTTCGACCAGAGGGAGAAAGAAGGTTACAATCAGCCAACTATGAGACACAACCTCCCTCGCCTCTATAACTTTCACTAGCTCACTTTCTTTTCTCTGTAACATTACCATATCTCTGTCTATATACTGCTACAAGATCGTGTACACACATATACAGGCCGAAATTAACTTTCTTTACCTTGCATGCTTTACAAACTGTGTTATACTATTACACTAACCTACCCGTCGTGGTATGGCATTTATTAAAGTAACGGTAAATAAATATTTCTTTACAACTTCGATCACTGTTCATCGTTCATCTAATAACCGTTACAATTGGTGACCCCGTTGACAAAAGAATTGCAGCCTTCACAAAAACCTTACCGTTACATATATATAAGCTTGCTTCCCAACCACATGGTTCCGGGTTCAGTCCTACTGCGTGACACTTTGAGCTAGAGTCTTCTACTATACCCTTGGGCCGACCAAAGCCTTGTGAGTGGATTTGGTAAACAGAAACTGAAAGAAGCCCGTCGTATATATATATATATACATATATATGTATGTATATGTATGTATATGTATTTGTGTATCTGTGTTTGCCCCCCACCACCACCATCGCTTGGCAACCGATGCTGGTGTCCCCGTAACTTAGCAGTTCGGCAAAAGTAACCGATAGAATAAGTACTAG
>NC_068985.1:78501352-78506286 GCF_001194135.2 Octopus bimaculoides
ATTTACACACACACACAACGGGCTTCTTTCAGTTGCCGTCTACCAAATCCATTCACAAAGCTTTGATTGGGCTGACGATATAGTACAAGATACTTGCCCAAGATTGCTACGCAGTGGGACTGAACCCTAAACCATGTGGTTGGGGAGCAAGCTTCTTGCCACACGACCTTATAGATAGATAGATAGATAGATAGATAGATAGATAGATAGATAGATAGATAGATATACGACGAGCTTCTTTCAGTTTCCATCTATTAAATCCACTCACAAGGCTTTCGTCGGCCCGAGGCTATAGCGGAAGACATTTATCCAAGGTGCCATGCAGTAGGACTGAAAGCGATTTCAAATTACACTTGCCCTGGGTGGTAGATGGGAAGTAATTTCTACAACTACTACAATTATACTACTACCACCATCACCACTGCTATTACCACAACGACCACCACCATTACTACTACTCCTTAAAACTTTATTACTGTGTAGCCCAGCTGTATATGTAGCAGTATTAGCAACAACAGTAGCTGCAGTGAAGTAAGGGTGCATGAAATCAGGTCTAGGTTAACTACAATCTGGTAGGGTGAGGTTTTTAACACTAGTCCTCGGCCAACCTCCTGCTGAGCTTTCCAGCAGCATCCTTCCTATCCATTCCAAGAGGTTAACCGTCAATAATCAACTTTATGGCCTCCTGATGCCAATTTTCTAAAGCTGAACATCACCACTTTCAGACCCCGGACATGGGAGTCCACCTCTCAAAATGCAATACGGTTGTAAGTTATTCATGAGATATTCACGGCCTTTGCACTCCAGGCCACTGCTGAATCCTACTTCTTTTTAAGGCCCAATATGTATGTATGTATGTATGTATGTATGTATGTATGTATGTATAATCTGCAATGTTTGCAGTCGTGTATGCTTGTCAAGAGCAGGGCTCATTAGCCGCGAACGGAGCCGCAAAATGCAAAATATAAGTTAGTCCTAGAGCGCACAATGTTCCTGAAAGTCGGCAATGGTCTTCCTCGGTCACGGGTGGACGGCCATCATCATTATGTATGTATGTATGTATGTATGTATGTATGTAGTTAATCCCCCAAAAATAAACGGAGAAAAAACACAAGAAAAAACAACAACGCGAGGATATGGTACATGCAAAGTTCTAAGATGCTCAGGGAAGAAAAGAAAGGGTATTTTACGTTTCGCGCAAAGCTCTTCTTCGGAAACAGTAAACAGAAAAGGAAGATGGAAGGAAAAGTCACCAGCAATCCACATCTAGTTACATTTTGGAATGACGAGAAGTGAATGGACAAAGAAAAAGTGCTTTCTCAGACAGGAGAGCGTAAGAGGAGAAGGAGGTATCTGCGTGTATATGCGTGTATGTGCGTGTATGTGCACGCGCGCGTGTGATAGCATGTGTGTGTATGTGGTAGCGTGTGTGTGTGTGGCAGTAACTGAGTGTGTTTGTGCGTGTATGGTAGTGTGCGTATAACAGTAACTGAATACGTGTGTGTGCTTGCGAGTGGTGGTAACAGACTATGTGTGGGGGGGGGGGGTTGTGTGTGTGTATCTGCGTGTGTGTTGTATGAGATATTAACTGTTCATATGCGTATGTGTGAGGGATCTTTGTGTCTGTTAATGTTGTTAGAATTCAGCGGCTATGATAAAACAAGTGGTGTTCTTTTATGTACAGTTATATATTTAAGAGATGAGGAATTATTTACATTATTTACATTATCTACATTTGACGGATATTCGTCCTCATCTTGTTTGTTGTTAACACAACGTTTCGGCTGATATACCCTCCAGCCTTCGTCAGGTGTCTTGGGGAAATTTCGAACCTGGGTTCTCATTCCTAACGATGTTACTATTATTATTATTATTATATTATTATTATTATTATTATTATTAATCAGGTCGCTGCCGTGAATCGAACTCGGAACCTTGGGGTTAGTAGCCCGCGCTCTTAACCACTTTCGAAATTTCGAAATTTCCCCAAGACACCTGACGAAGGCTGGAGGGTATATCAGCCGAAACGTTGTGTTAACAACAAACAAGATGAGGACGAATATCCGTCAAATGTAGATAATGTAAATAATGTCTTTTATGTAGTTGTGTGATTTTGCACATGTACGTAGATAGGACGATCAGTAGTAGGATGTTTGAGGGGCAGTCAGAAGAGTGTGTGTGTGTGTGTGGTGTGTGAGCGTGCGTGTATGTGAGCGTGCACGTGTGTGCGTGGGGTTGTGTTTGTAGAAGTATATATCTGCGTCCCTATGTGTGTGCACGTGCGCGTATGTATGTGCATGTGTGTACGTGTGTGTATGTTTGTATGTACGAGTACGTGTGTGTTGTGTGTGTGTGTGCGTGCGTATGTGTATGTGCGTGCGCGTGGGGTTGGTGTGGAGGTATGTGTGTGTGTGCGCGCGCTTGCGTGTATATGTGTATGTGTGTATGTGCGTGTACATGTATGTACGAGTGTGTATGTGTGTGCAATTATGTGTGTGATGGGTGTGGGAGTATGTATGTATGTATTATGTATATATGGAATAGGAAGGAGGATGTATGCATGCATGCATGGATAAATGTATGCATGTATGCACGTACGTGTTTGTTAAAAATCCTCAATCTGGATTAAAGAAGAATGTAAACATATTTTTATGCTACTGATGGTAAGAATAAAGGAGTGATTCTTCTGACAGACTGTTCTACAGTTGGTTGACCGCTCTTCACAGAATACGTACGAAACAGATTTCCCCAATTAGATTGTCACTTAGGTATTTACTTACAATTGGTAAAAGGGTTAACGGAAATCTCTGGCAAACTGAACGTGTATGATAAGACTTACCTTCTGAATTACGAGTACACAAGCGACATAGACGTGGTTCGGCAGTTTCTAGCGGCTTAATTTCACTTTATTCGTTTCAGTCGCTGAATGTGACCATGCTAGGGCAAAGCCTGGAAGGGTTTTTGTCGAACAAATCGACCCCAGTACTTTTCTTCTTTTGGAAGACTGGTACTTATTCTATCAGTTCAATTTGCTGAACTGCTAAGTTATGAGAACAAATCAACACCGGTTGTGAAACGGTATTAGAAGACATACACAAACACAGACACACTTACATATCTGTCGAAGAGCGTAAGCTCGAAACGTCAAAGATTTTTCCATTCTTCCCAAGCGTCAAACTAATACACCTGCTTATTGTTCCCTCACTTGTCTTTGTCTTTTGTTTTCTGTACATTTGAACCATGTGTGTGTGTGTGTGTGTGTGTGTGTGTAATGGGCTTCTTCCAGTTTCTGTGTACCATATCCACTCACGAGGCTTTGATTGTTTGGTCCGGGACTATAGTTGAAGACAATCGCCCAAAGTTCCACGCAGAGACTGAACCTGGAACCAGGTAGTTGGGAAGCACACTGCTTACCACATAGCCCCGCCTGTGCGTATACATTTTACAAAGTTAATAGAAATCATGCAATGTTAATTGAAAATTCACGAAATGGTACCTGGTAAATGGTTTGACAATACTGCTGCGGATTGTTCCATATTGATATTATGGAGCCAGCAACGAATGAAAATATCGCCGCCGTCAATAATAGTAGGATAATCGAACGATCCCAAGATATTCTGGGAATATAGGACCGGAAGCTGAGTCCTTTCTTCATTGTACAAATTTTAAGATCATGCTCATAATAAGAAGCTTTTATGAATATGGAATAAATAAATCATTTCGAAACGCTATTCGTGTACTGTTTACTGTGTTGCTATAGTAACAACGAAGCTCTCTCTACTTGGACAATTCCTTTCGATTTAGATTTAACGTTATTGTTGTTGTTGCTGCTGCTGATGATGATGATTTTATTGCTGTTTCTGCGATTGTTGTTGCTGTTGATACAAACTATACACTCACTACCACCCTGAATGTATTGTGTATGCGTTTAAGGATGCAAACCTCTGTGTGTGTGGGGGGTGGGGGTATAGGTGTGTGTGCGATTGTAGGTGAGTGTGTAGCTGTGTGCGCGCGCAAGTATATATAGGGTGGCCAAAAGTAACAAGATCGTTTTAAGTGTTTAACAACTTTTTTTACAATTGTTTTCAGTTTTAAAAAGTGCTTATCTTTGTCAAGAACAAAATGGTGACCATTTCATTTTAAGGTTGTAATTTTCAAACCCCGATATCGTCGCCTGTAACGCGGAGTCGAGAAAAGGCCGATAAGTACAGGAACCTGGCCAGCTGCTCTCAGTTTGTGCCGCTGGCCGTCGAGACGTCAGGTGTTCTAGGACCCCATACTACCGGTTTCCTTCGCAAAATAGGAAATGCGGCGGCCCGTCTGAGAAATGAGCCCCATGAGGTGGAATGGCTGCTGCGGCGAATGTCGCTGACTATTCTCTGCGGCAACGCCATCGCAGTCATTACTGAGGGGTGCGGTTAAGTACCACACTTGTTCTGGAATATATAGCCCAACTCCTTCTCTCCCTCCATCTTCCGCTACTTTTTTCTCCATTTGTTTTCTTTCATTTTTTTTTCATCTTTTTAAAGTGTATATTAGTAAATAAAGTGCTTTATGAAAATTAAGAAATGTTTTCTAAGAAGTGTATTTATCTATACTATAAATTGCAGTGTTCTTGATTGCTTGATTGATTGATTGATTGAGTGTCGGCAGATTCACTCGAGAACGGTGCAGTGGAATCGCGTGAAATTCAGCACAGAGCGGCAGCATGGTCCGCTCATGTTCAGGAGATTTTTATTGCCCTCCAACTCCCATGGTTACCGAGATAATCGATTATTACTTTTTAAGATAGGAATATCCCATTGAAAGTGGGGAGGGGCGATTTTGTTGCCTTTTCCATGCGCAAAATTTTACGAAAAACCAGCACAATAAAGATTATTTTTTTCCAAGTAATGTAGCTGGGTTTGTTTTTCGAAAATTTTAATCAGAGGCAC
>NC_068985.1:78506464-78507869 GCF_001194135.2 Octopus bimaculoides
AAAAGAATGCATGTGGGAATGCCGTTATAATGAATGCTCATTTAAATGTATTTTGCATGGAGTTGATGTACTTTTTAACAGGAGAGGAGTGCCTGCAGGCTGGTTCTTCTCAAGTTTATGCATTTTCAGGTTCAATATGTTTCAAATAAGTACTGACAATTGAAGGTGATTGCAAAGACAAAGAACTACCTGTTTTTTTTTAACAATTTTAACAGTGAGAACATTGGACAAAATATGTTATTGACATTAATAGTTTGTACCTTAGCTAATTACTGTTGAGAACTGCATAATCCATGTGTCATGTTAGAGATCTAAAAGGCATTATCGAATTTCATTATTTTCTTTAATCCAGGCAACGCTGGATATTTCTGCTAGTTGTTTATAAAAGACTAAATGTGAATATTTAACATTATACTTTGGGATAGTCCAGAGATTTGAGGGCCACCCTGCACATGTGTATGCCTGTGTAGGGCAGGATTCATGACGGACGAACTGTAGACAGGAACTTCGATGCGGACTAGCTAGGAAGTTGGTCAGCAGCGAAAGGACTTCCGTTGGGAGAAGAAGAACAAAAGAATGTCAGCAGTGAGTGTTATAAGAATCTGAATGAATTTGTAGTAACGCCGTGCGCATGCGTAGTCTCACGCATGCGTGGAATTCAACATACCAAGTTTTCCCGCTTTGATCTCACTCTTTCTTGCTGGCCAGCGATTGAGCATGGACGTGTTTAGCTGTCTCTCTCCATCTTTCGGACTTACGCTCGACAGCTCGCTTACATCTACATACCAACGTCCCAACAACCATGCTCACACACACAGAAGCTGTAACAACAAACAAGAGCTAAAGATGTATATATTTACCACCTAAATAAATGTTGTTTGTGTTGATAGGCTGGAGTTCAGCGTTCCGTTATGTTCTTAATATTATATAGGAAAGTCAGGTATACATCTAATGATGTATAACCCACTTTCCTATAAAGTGGTGACCCCCGACGTGATTCAAACACGCAGCCCTCTGAGCTACAATAACCCACTTTCTTATAAAGTGGTGACCCTTCGACGTGATTCGAATACGCAGCCCGCTGAGCTACAATAACAACTATTTCTATATAACTGATAACCAACATTCTTATAACTGGTGAACCCCGACTAAAGAACAAATACGGTCATGGAGATTGAACTACGAACATCTGTATAACGAAGAATCTGCCCTGGCATCGAAGCCAAAACACAACTAGTGATAAGCTCTGCCAAACATACGCCTCACTTCTTTCACATACAGACTCATACTATTGTGTACTCAAGAACTTGGTATAAAACTCTCACGTGTACTGACTTTCTATCTGCTGTGATATCTCACATACATATAGACGGCCTGTTTTTTATTATGTTCTTATATGTCGCAT
>NC_068985.1:78508457-78517722 GCF_001194135.2 Octopus bimaculoides
ACAACTAGCATCCGACGCTCAACTATAGCTCTGCCAACTGACCACGACTTCCTGAGTACAGACATTCTATCTCCTTGTGGAATTTTGATACGAACTGGTTTTCTCTATCTCAGTGTTTTAGGACTTTTCGCAGTCTATACTACAGACACTTTTGCTATATTCTGTGTTTTTTCTCACACACACACTTGTGCACTCATATATTTTCTTTCCTTTCAGGGAAAACAAAAAAATCAGACTTTTACATCGCGTGATTCCAGTTTCCTGGACAGTTGTCATCACGGTTGTTTTGTCATTGTCATTTCATTTGTACATTGCATGCATGTATCTCACAAGTGTACATTCATTTCTTTGATTTTTCTTTGTGTGTGTTTACCACATCTTGTGGGTGATTTCGGTGGCCATCCTGCCTCAGGCGTTCCAACAGATTTCATATTATCGTGCGTTTCCGCACTGGCAAGGGAGCCCTGTAGTAACGCCGTGCGCATGCGTAGTCTCACGCATGCGTGGAATTCAACAACCAAGTTTTCCCGCTTCATTCTCTCTCTCTTTCTTGCTGGCCAGCAATTGAGCATGGACGTGTTTAGCTATCTCTCTCCATCTTTCGAACTTACGCTCGACAGCTCGCTTACATCTACATACCAACGTCCCAACAACCATGCTCACACACACAGAAGCTGTAACAACAAACAAGAGCTAAAGATGTATATATTTACCACCTGAATAAATGTTGTTTAAGTTGATAGTCTGGAGTTCAGCGTTCCGTTATATTCTTAATATTATATAGGAAAGTCAGGATACATCTAATGATGTATAACCCACTTTCCTATAAACTAAACAGAAATAACTGGCGACTTAAGCCCCGATGTACGTAAAGTAATAAACCTTTGATAAATGTATTCTCGTCTCCACTGCTTAACTGGTGACCCCGACGATAGAATGCTATCGATACAAACATCGCAAGCAACAAAACAACACTGAGGCTACCACAGTTCTGGTCTAAGAGGGCTGAACTGTGGTTCGCGCAGGCGGGGCCAATTCAATATAAACAAAGTAACGGCCGACCAAACGAAATAATCGTATGTTGTGGCAGCACGAGATGAAGATACGGTAACAAGGGTGCTGGACATTTTAACCCAACCCCCACCAACGAACAAATACGCCATATTGAAAAACAGGCTAGTGGATACATTCCAACGCAATGAAAGAGAAGCGGCAGCCAAGATACTGGAGGGGGAATTAGGCGATTCTAAGCCTTCGGAACTGATGGAGAAAATGTTGGCATTAGGTCTCCCCGCCCCCGGTGAGTCACCTTCCTTTTTGTTTAGGCAAATATTCCTCTGCAAGCTTCCACCCCAGGTCCAGGCCCTCATAACTCAGACTGAAATCAAGGACATGCGGCAATTAGCGAAGGCAACTGTGTGATGGTCAATGCCATAGGGTCAGCCCCAAAACAGGGTTAAGCAAGATGACTTGTGCTTCTACCATGCAAAGTTCGGGAAAAAGGCAACAAAGTGCAAACAACTATGTAGCTTCAGGACCCCTTCACCAGTGACCCAGAGAAACTCCAGGGCCGACCGCCATTGAACACCCTGGTGGCCAGCAGACATAATCAAATGCTCCTCTATGTCCGCGATTGGACCTCCGGATGCAGGTTCCTAATCAACACAGGAGCAGAAGTCAGCGTTATCTCGACGTCAGCAAAGGACCTCCGTCATGGAAAGTGGAGCCAACCTTTAACAGCTGCCAACGGGTCCACAATTAAGGCATATGGTCATCGCACCCTTTCTCTCAACATCAGCTCACAAAAATACACATGCACATTCACCATCGCCGATGTCCATCAGCCCATAATCGGTGCAGACTTTCTTCGAGTACACTTGCGGTGAAGAGGAGTCCTTGACAACTCATACGCTTCCATGTCTCTTGCAACATCTACACATGCCGCCTCCCGCATTGCAACCGTCTCGCAGACCAAGAATGAATTCTTAAATCTTCTTGTAAGTCATCCCAATCTCACCACTCCGACATTCTCCAAACCTACAGCCCTCCACGGGGTGACACACCACTTCTCCACCACCAGCCCTCCAGTGCACAGCTGCGCATGTTGTCTATCACCAGACAAACTTGCAATCACAAAGGCCAAGTTCGACAATATGGAGGCATTGGGCATAGTTCACCGATCAAGCATTCCCTGGTCGTCACCCCGCATGTGGCCCCCAAATCCAATGGAGGTTATCGACCCTGCGGAGATTACCACCATCTCAACGCAGATACGACACCTGACACATACAGGATTTCTCAGCCCAGCTAGCCAGGTGCTCAATCTTCTCGAAGGTTGACCTCATCCAGAGATACCACCAAATACTAGTACAAGACAACGATGTACCAAAAACTGCTGTGATCACTCCTTTTGGTCTGTACGAATTCCTACGTACACCCTTTGGGCTAAATAAATGCAGCACAATCCTTCCAACGCCTGATGGACACTGTGTGCAGAGGTCTCGATTCTGTCTTTGCATACTTCGATATCCTTATTGCAAGCCAAAACACGGAGCTTCATAAGAAGCACCTAGTAACTCTTTTTTTATAGGCTAGAACAGTATGGTTTGGTAATCAACCCTGCCAAGTGCATTTTTGGTATGACAGAAATTGACTTCTTGGGACATCGAATCACAAGTGCTGGCACTACACTCACGCCAGAAAAAGTGAAAGCTACCCTATCCTTTCCATGCCCCACCACAAGCAAGGCTCTACATCAATTCGTGGGCATGGTAAACTTTTACCATCACTTCATCCCTACTGCAGCAAGAGTGATGAGACCCCTATACAAGGACTGTCAAAAGAGGGTTCAAAAAGACAGGTAGAGCGGGATAGTACAATAACTTCAACCTTCAAATCCACAAAACAAGCCCTGGCCCAAGAAACCATGCTGTCCCATCCTCATATATCAGCTTGGACAGCATTCACAATTGGCGCATCCAACACAGCCATTAGTGTCATTTTGGAACAACTCATCAACAGTTAGTGGCGACCGCTCGACTTCTTCAGTCAACAACTACGACCCCCTGAACAGAAATACAGTGCTTTTGACAGGGAACTATAGGCTGTCCATCTACGTGTCCACCCCTTTTGCTATCTCCTTGAAGGCCCATGTTTACAATATTCACAGATCACAAACCACTCACCTTTGCTATGAGCAAGCTCTCGGAGCCTTGGTCTGCACACCAGCAACGACAGCTATCAGCCATTTCTGAGTACACCACAGACATCCAACACATAGCCGGCAAGGGCAACCGAGTTGCCGACACACTCTCTCATGTTTGTACCTGCTCTCACACCTACCTAGCACCAATAACGGAATGCTTGGATTACGAAGCTATGACTGCAACCCAACAGACAAATGACAAGACCAGGGCCTACCGCACTACCATCACATCACTTTCTTTGTAGGATGTACACTTTGGCTCTAACAGCACAACCCTGCTATGTGTGATGTGTCCACTGGGAATCCATGACTGATCATCTCATCAGCCTGGCACAAGAAAGTTTTTCATGTCCTTCACAGACTTTCCCACCCAAGTACTAAAGCCACATGACAGCTGCTGTCAAGCGAATTTATCTGGCACAGTATGGCCAAGCAAATTGGGAACTGGACCAGGACCTACATCCCCTGTCAACAAGCCAAAGTCCATCAGCACACCAAAGCACCACTGGGCAACTATGAACCACCTCAGGCCTGATTCAACCATGTCAACATCGACCTTGTCAGCCCCCTACCACCTTCACAGGGTTGCTCTATCTACTGACCTTGGTAGACCGCTATACCTGTTGGCCTGAGGCTATCCCTCTCCGCAACACAGAAACACAAGAAGTCAGCTGAGCCTTCATCGCAAACTGGGTCGCCTGTTTGGGTGTACCAGACAGCATCTCATCCGATCGGGGTCCACAATTCACCTCAAAGCTGTGAAATGACATGTGTGACATTTTTGGAATCACAATGAACCACACAACAGCCTACTAACCACAGGCCAACAGATTAGTGGAGAGATTTCACCATTGCCTGAAGGAATCCCTGTTAACCAGACTTAATGGGCCAAACTGGATTGACCAACTCACATGGGTGATGCTGGGAATCCACACAGCCCCAAAAGAAAATCTCAACACTTCTTCTGCGGAAATGGTATACAGTGCCCCTCTTACAGTGCCAGGAGATTTCCTTCCAAATACGAAGTCAGATCCGGATGTCAAAAGGTACCTCACTCAACTGAGTGACAGCGTGGGCCAGTTGCGCCCTGTTCCTTTGTCAACACACAGTACACCCAGATCATCCATATCAAATGACCTCTGCACAGCTAAGTTTGTGTTCGTTTGACGTGACACAAAACAAAAACCCTTCCAGTCACCCTACGATGGTCTATATCAAGTCATACATCTGGAAGATAAAACATTCCAACTCCTAATTGGCGGACAAGACACAGTCTCCATTGATAGATTGAAACTGGCCCATCTCAATATTGACAGCCCCGTTCAGGTAGCCCAGCCACCTAACAGGGGCCACCCTAGGCAGATCATACCAACTCTTGACAAGGAGCAGTCACCAAAGAATTGAGTAACCACATGCATGGGTAGGACAATTTAAATGGCTTCCATTTCCAATGACAGTCAACAGTTCTGGGCGGGGGGGGGGCTATGTAGGGCAGGATTCACAACAGATGACCTGTAGACAGGAACTTTGTTCTGGGCTAGCTAGGAAGTTGGTCAGCAGCAAAAGGGACTTCCGTTGGGAGAAGAACAACAAAAGAATGTTAATAGTGAGTGTTAAACGAATTTGAATGAACTAAACAGAAATAATACGTAAAGTAATAAACCTTTGATAAATGTATTCTTGTTTCTACTAGTGTGTTTGCGTATAGCTTAAAGCTATACTTGCATATCAATTTGTATGTATGTATGTATGTATGTATGTATGTATGTATGTATGCTTTGGATCATGCTTTGTAGTTCAGAGAGTAGGGTTAGTTCTGTGCAAAACTTATTCCTCACTTTAAAAAGAATCAAGCACAGATATTACTTGAAAGGGAAAGGAAAAGAATATCTTGCATGTACATGCAGAACCCTAAGAAGGAACAATCAAACAACAGAAGTCAATATTGATACTAAAGTAAATGACAAAAAGGACTCTGGAACATTTTGTTCTATGGTCTGGCCCGGCAGGTGTCCCAGGGCACCACAGCCTGGGTCCGGTAGTCATTCTGCAACTGTGAGTAAATTCAGGTTAAGGTGCAAGCCTATGAAATTAAGATGTTGAAATGTCCGAACCTTATTAGGCAATGATCTGTTGAAATCTCACCTGGAGAGAAGATCCACACTTGGTGCAAAAGAGTTACAAATGATATGATATAAACGTTGTTGCATTAGCCGAGAAAAGAATTCATGGAAAAGGGAATTTTGTTGAGAAATCTAATGGGTATCATTTATTTTGGAGTGGTTCTGTAATTTTGAAGATGAGTCCTGTAAAAGAGAATCAGAAATGGGATTTTCAGTTAAAACCACTCTAGTTTCGAAACTTGAGGAGCTGCCATATTGTCGTTCTGATTGCTTGATGTCTTTAGGAATTCCATTAAGAAAGGATTGCCATGCAACACTCATAAGAGCGTATACTTTAACTATGAATTCGTCTGAAGATGCTAAACTTGCCTTCTATCTGTTACACAGATTATCCGCAGTACCCTCCTGATGACAAAGTCATCATTTTAGGTGATTTTAATGCTCGTGTTGGTGCAGATTGGGAGACTTGGGGTGTTTTAGCATGGGGTTGGGAGTTCCAACAGTAACGGTTTACTGCTATTACAAATATGTGTAGAGATGGATCTATGTGTTATGAACACAATGTTTCAACTAACAAATAAGTATAAAACGACATGGATGCACACTGGATTGAAAAAAACAGCACCTTATATATTATATCCTCACTAGGAAACGTGATATTCAGGACATTGATACTGTACGAATTGTGCATGGTGCAAAGTGCCAGACGGGCCACAGGTGCATGCTAAGGTGAATTCTGTTGTCAAGCCTAAGGCCAGAGCAAACAATGTCAAGCTACCTAAACGGATTGATATCAATAAATTTAAGATACCATCAGTACACAATGATATTGTGAGGGAGATGAGTAATTTATCTTGTGATGGAAGTTGGAATTCGTTCAAAGAGAGAATCTGTGAGATTGGTAGTAACACTCTTGGTTCTGTTGTGATAAAGCAACAGGATTGGTTCGACGATAATGATAAAGAAATTGGTATTATCTTAGAGGAGAAGATAAATGCTGACCTTTCAATGAACAGGAGAGCAGCTACAAGTTTTAAGGAAGTAAAAGCAACAGTGCAGAAGAAGCTGAGGATGATGCAGGAAAATTAGTGGAGTAATAGATGTGATGAAATCCAAGAAACTTCAAATGCTAACAATTCAAAACTTCTTTACTCTCACTTTATGGTCCAGATTATGGTCCAACTTCATCAACAGCTGCTCCACTTCATAGTAAAGATAGCACAGAAGTATTAACAAATCCTAAGGATATTGTTCGGAAATGGAAAGAGCACTTTGATTTGTTGCTCAACAGACCCACCAAAGTTGACCTCTCCCTTCTTGATAATATTCCTGAACGACCAACAAAACATTTTTTAGCATAGGTTCCGAACCCGGCTGAAATAAAAATGGCTTTTGTGAAATTGAACAAATAAAGGGCCCCTAGTATGACTAGATTAGGTGCAGAGATATACCAATGTGGTGGTGAACATTTCTGTACAATGGTGACAGGTGTAATCAGAGGGTTTGGCATAGTAAAGTAGTTCCTCAGGATTGGCGTGATGTGATTATGGAGATATTCTTCTATAAATCGAAAGGACGTCTGTTAATTGTGGCTGGAAAGATCCTTTGTAGGATAATTACTTGATAGATTGCATCTGCACATTGCTGATGAGGTTCAACCAGAATCACAATGTGGGTTTAGATGTAGTAGGAGCTCTATGGATATATTTTCAGCTAGACAGAGAAGTGCATTAAACAGGATATGGACTTTTTACTTAAAATATTGCAGCTAAAATTAAAATTTGAATATTAAAACTTATTTTATTATAGTTTACAAATAACCCTATACTTATTTAAGTCGAATTTGGCTAATTTACTACCTTAAATACAGAAAAAAAGTAACTAATTAGACATACAAATTAGCTGAGCAGTTTTGTACAATAAATTTAAAAGATGAGAACTGTAAAGAGTGATGAATTAGAAGAACTGGCATTCTTTGCTGCAACATTTTAAGTAAAAAGTTTCTTATTCTTTACTTTACTAGAAGTAATAGCTTGTCCTATACTTTTACAGGTGTAATAACTTGCCCTGTACTTTTCCAGGATTATAATCTTAAGAATATTACTTTTCATGCTCGCATTTTTCCATGTAATCCATGATTTTTACAGACATTGCTGTTATAAGATAATTAATAATGTGTCAATAAATAATTTAAGATTTTACCTTATAAAATACAGAAAGATAATATTTCAATTTTTCCATGTAAGTGATGAAAATATTTTAATTTTTTTCATGTTTAATTTAAATATATGTTGTGATAGAATTATACTTTTACAGGTGTAATAACTTGTCCTGTACTTTTCCAGGTTTATAATATTACTCTTCATGCTTGTATTTTTCCATGTTGTATGTTAACTAACAATTTACTTAATTAATCTAACCATCTAACTACCAACTTATTTATTTATCTATCTACCCACCTATTTACCTACCTGACTGCCTATCTATCTACCTATTTATCTATCTATCTATGCGTCTAAGTATGATGCTGTATACATACCTGCCTTCCTGCCTGGTAGGCATGTAGGTGGACGTCCACACGGATACATATATGTATGTACACTGCATGAGTGGTATCCATGGCATTGAGGTCAATATGAGTAATGTTTCATTTATGAAGACATACTCTTGTATTTGTCTAAGTGACCAGTCCTTTGGGTATTTGGACAAAATGCAAATGTCATTTAGGTCATGTATGCTGCCATGTTGGTCTTTGGCATGCTGATAGAATATGGACAACTGTTTCCCATCATTATACTCACACCAGTGTTCGCTTAGTCTCTCCGTTAAAGTTGTAGGAGTCTTCCCAATGTATGCCGTGTTACTGTCCTTACAAACCCCTTCCATGCACCACCTTATGCTACATTTCTAGTCTTACTAGTACATGTAGTATTGTTGAAGGGGTACATCTTCTATAATGGTGATCCGATCAACCTCCCAGGTTTCTTAACGATCTTAATATAATGTCTGATGTAGCTTCAGAGACTTTCTAAGCTTACGAGCTAACTAGACTTTTTCCAGAAATCTGCGACACCTTCAGTTCCAAATTTGCAAGACAACTGGTCTGGTACTGATCTAAAAATTGTATAGTAGAGGAAATAGATGTTTCAGTTTATATGCAGTATGTGACCCAGAGAGGTGTGAAATTTAAATCAGAACCTGGCAAAATTTGAAACCAATATGTGAAAAAGGAAGTTACTGAATATTATAAGGCACTTATAAAATTATAGAAATCACAATAAACTACATCTAATATTCATTAATATTTTCAGAATTTGAACTGAGTTATTCTCCAAAGTCTTGAACAGCTGGAATCCAGAAATTTCGAAGAGAATAGTTGGCTTCTTTAAGAATTTCATGTTCAACCATAGACTTCAGGAAATCTAACCAGTTACTCTGTTCTTTCCTCAAGCCAAATTCTCCAAGGGCTACTAGGATTCTGGTGATTCTCAAGAAATTATGATAGCTTCTAGAAATAAACCAAACAATGAAAGTTTATTAAATTATGAAAATATAAAAATTAAATTTCAGTTTCAAATACAAAACAAATAGGATGTCATCATCATCATCATTGTTGCCTTTGTCATTGTTGTCAATCCTTATCATTATTTTAACATGCACTTTTCCATGCTCATAAATGAGTCAGACGATGTTTATTGAGGTAAATTTTCTATGGCTGGATGTTCTTCCTGTCACCAACCCTCATTTTTCTCCAAGTAAGGCAATATTTCCCCCATGACTGCAGAATATTGGAAATGAATAACATTCAATTACAGTAATCATGCAATATCAAGACAAAGAGACACAAATACTTTCTCTCCCTCTATCTCTCTCTCTCTCTATATATATATATAAATATGTATGTATGTATATATATATATATATATATATATATATA
>NC_068985.1:78520864-78525588 GCF_001194135.2 Octopus bimaculoides
AAAACAGACAATTAACAAACATAAATAGACCATAGAAATATAAAATGGGAAAATCTATATTAATTTATCAATTTAATTTATGGTTCAACCTTAGACAACAAAATAATCTGAGGTTTCTACAGAGAGAATGGTGCTAGGGATTGTAATTAAAAAGTCATCAAATACTGATTTAACCATCAGTTAAGGAGACAAGCAAAAGGATTTCATTGATGGCCAACATTAGTCATTGACTTAGACCCAGAGATGAAAATATTACTCATCAAAAATGACATGTTTGACAAATGACAGCATTTATTATTACCACTGCCAAGTTACTGATGAGAAGATCATAGGATTCTTTTGTACTACATTCCTGGCAATAATTTCACTCACTACAGAGTTTACAACAACTGAGATAGAGCAATGTGGGGTAAAACAGGGACTTCTGCTATTTGTCTTTGTTTCTTTTTTTATGCCGGAATACAAAGGATAGAATTGCAAGTGAGATCTGTAATATGGTTAAACAAAACACAAATGACAACATAACATATCAGGAGTAGAAATGATTGAGGGCCTTTTTTGTTGTTCTTCTTTGTTTTAAACTGAGTAGAGATAAGTTTAATAGATTACACTGTGAAACACAAATTTGTTCTTGGGTTGCAACTGTTATTTCCTATTTGCTTACCCTTAGAAAGTATGAAAAAATGACTAATATTTCCTTCAAATTTTGCTTTTGTTACATTTATTCAAACCCTAAAGAATCCCTTTCAACACATGGCTATGATACTCCCCCACTGCTTCTGCTCGTGATCAGAGATGCACGTATTGTCAGCCACTAAGGGACATACTCAAGTGGTTAAGGTCAAGTAACTAACAAGCAAATTTGTAGTATAGAGCAGAATATTTATTTTAATGATATTTCTGCTTTGGCAACTCAACACTAAATCTATCTGAAATGTAATGGAAAATCGGTCAGTTTTAAAAAACATTAATATCCAGGTCACAAAAGCAAAGTTTGAAGGGAATAGTAGTCATTTCCTTTGATTTCTAAGTAGAAGCAAATAGAAAATAACACTTACTGTCCACGAATAAACAAATTTAAACTTTATTACACTGTGTTATATTTCTTGATAGAACCTAAACTAATATATCACTGGTACTCATTCTACAGTTCTATATTTAAGAGATGTGGAATTATGTACGCTATTTACATTATCTACATTTGATGGATATTTGTCCTCATTTTGTTTGTTGTCAACACATTTCAACTGATTACCCTCCAGCCTTCATCAGGTGTCTTGGGGAAATTTCGAACCTGGGTTTTCATTCCTAAGGTATTTTTCGATGTTATTATTATTGTTATTAATATTATCATTATTATTATTATTGTTAGTGTTCAGGTCACTGCTCGGAATCAAACTCGGAATCTTGGGGTTAGTAGCTTGCGCTCTTAACCACTACGCCATATGCCCATGGGCAATTATGGAATGAATTTAAGGGCTTATAAATCTAATATTTTTCTATCCTTCCTTAATACCGGTTCCCATATGCTGCTCATATCTGCACTCGGTCTGCTTAGGTGGTTGCTGTATCCTAACATATGTGCTGCTTCATTTAGTTTTCATATTTTCCAGTGGTGTTCTCTGTCTATTATTTTAACTTCATCTCACAGAGGGAGGTGGTCTCTATTTTTCCATACATGATCAACTATACCCTATTTATCAATATCTCCTCATGTCACAGCTTTGCGATGTTCGTCGACCCTTATTTTGAGGGGGCGACATGTTCCGCCTTTGTGTAACCTTCCACAGCTGCATGGGATGGAGTACACAGTCTTTGGTCATATTCTCTTATATTGGTGGATTTACTCGAAGGAGATATTTGCAAAGTGTTGTATTATTCTTGAATACTGTTCTGATGTCATATGGGCCACATATCTTTTGTATCTTTTCGGAGAGGCCTTTCACATAGGGTAGACAGACTGTGGACAGTTTATTGGTTTCATCTTTTTTCTTCATAATTGGAGTGGATAGTATGTTTTTGGGGTAGTTGTTGCTTAATAGATTGTTATTGAGCTTGATCATTTCTTTGTGCTGTATATCACAATAGCTACTTATATTCTTTGTTCAATGTTTTAGGCACTGAGCAGTCCCTCTCTTTACACTGTATGGATGGTGGGAATTGAAGTTGAGGTATCATCCAGTGAAGGTCGGCTTGCGACGGATGTCCTGAATCCATACTTGGTGCGTGTTATTAATACGTCTAGGAATGCTAGCTGATTGTCTTTTTCCTTTTCCATTGTGAACTGTATGGATGGCTTTATTGAGTTCACATGATCTAACAGCACTTGGACATCTTCCTGGTGGGGCCAGAGTATAAAAGTGTCATCAACATATCGCAGACATAGGATTGGTTTTAGTGGTGTTGATCCTAAAGCCAAATTTTCAATGAGAACCCAGACACCTGATGAAGGCTGGAGGGTATATCAGCCAAAACATTGTGTTAACAACAGACAAGATGAGGACAAATATCCGTCAAATGTAAATAATGGTACTCATTCTATTCGTTACCAAGGAGATAAAAAGTAAAGCCAGTCACAATAAGATTTGAATTTGGGACCTAGAAAAATAAAATGAAATATTGATATCTTATGAAAACAAAGTACCCCTGGCACTCGGTCGGTTATGGTGATGAGTATTTCAGTTGATCTGATGAATGGAACAACCTGTTCGTGATATTAACATGTAAGTGGCTGAGCACTCCACAGACATGCATACCTTTAACATAGTTCTCAGGGAAATTCAGCATGGTACAGGATGTGACAATGCTGACCCTTTGAAATGCAGGTACTACTCATTTTTGAGTGAACTGAAGCAACATGAAATAAAGTATCTTGCTCAAGAACACAACACACCACCAGGAATCAAACTCATGACCTTACAATTGAGAGCTGAATACCTCTAACCGTAAGCTACCAGACATTTGTAAAAGGGTTTTTTTATAAGTTAATTAAATTTATCTCAGTACATGATTGTAATTTAATCAAGCAGAGAGTATTTAAGAGCAAATCAGCCACAATGGGATTACAATAAAGGTTCTAGAATACATGTTGCTCTTTTGCTCAATCTTAAATATAGCAAAAAAAAGAAATTAAAGGAAGAAAATTAATAACATAAATCAGAAACAGGCACAGCTCTGTGGTTAAGAAGCTCACTTTGCAATCACATGGTTTCAGGTTCAGTTCCACTGTGCAGCACCTTTGACAAGTGTCTTCTGTATTGACCAAATCCTTGCGAGTAAATCTCATAGATGGAAAACAGTGTGGTAGCTCATAATATGTGTATGCGTGTGAGTGCGTGTGGGGTGTTGTGTGTGTGTGCGTGCGCGCACGCGTGCATGTGCGTGTGTGTATTTGTCCCCATCCCACTGCTTGACAACCATTTGTTTAACCCTTTAGTGTTCAGATTACTCAGCTAAATGTTATGCTTAATTATTCATATCATTTTGTATCAATAATGCATAATCTTATAGCTTTGATGCTTCAGTAATGTGATTGCTAATTTTTAGAATGATATCATTGGAGGGTGGAGGCGCAATGGCCCAGTGGTTAGGGCAGCGGACTCGCGGTCATAGGATCACGGTTTCGATTCCCAGACCGGGCGTTGTGAGTGTTTATTGAGCGAAAACACCTAAAAGCTCCACGAGGCTCTGGCAGGGGATGGTGGCGAACCCTGCTGTGCTCTTCTGCCACAACTTTCTCTCACTCTTACTTCCTGTTTCTGTTGTGCCTGTAATTCAAAGGGTCAGTCTTGTCACACTGTGTCACGCTGAATATCCCCAAGAACTACGTTAAGGGTACACGTGTCTGTGGAGTGCTCAGCTACTCGCATGTTAATTTCACGAGCAGGCTGTTCCGTTGATCGGATCAACTGGAGCCCTCGACATCGTAAGCGACGGAGTGCCAACAACATCATTGTAGGGTAGAATATTTGAGCTGGATTTAGCCAGTTTAAATGCTAAAGAGTCAAGTCTCCGTCATTTAGTTGTGCAACAGGTTCAGCAAAAGAAACCACTAGAATAAGTAGCAGACTTAGAAATTAAGTAATAGAGCTGATTTGTTCAAGTAAATCTCTTCAAGACAGTGCTCCAGTATGGCTGGAGTCCAATGACTGAAACAAGCAAACATTAAAAGATAACAAATTTCCTGAATAACTTACTCTTTCAAATTTTTGATTCTGTCACTGTCAGAAAGTGATAAACTAAACTTGCAGTTATCATCCATAGACATGCCATAGAAATCCAGCATCAAACGAAAGCTCCTTATCACTCTACTTTTTAAGAGTTCATCTTTAGATATCTCCTGAAATATATCAGAAATACTAATACTGATTAATACAAGATTTAACAGGGAGAAGAGTTTCTGTGGCAGTATTTCTTAACATTCTGACTAACAGTAATGGTAATAATAATAATAATAATAATAATAATAATACCAAAAGCACCATCCAAAGGCAGATGTGGATTGTCTTTACCTTCCCAGAGCTCAGGGAGGTCGAGGCTTGATCCAACTTGAACTTACATACAAAACCACCACAATCGGACTGGACAAATACCTTGAAACAACCAAAGATTAGATACTGAAACTTGTTGAAAAACATGAAAGACGGAAAAAACTTCACTCTACTCTGAAAGAGTATCTCTTAGATACCCACCAGCTTGATCAGGTTGAAGGAAATGCACCAACT
>NC_068985.1:78525598-78528362 GCF_001194135.2 Octopus bimaculoides
CAAAACAAAAGTCAAACATAAAATAATAATAATAATAGTAATAATAATAACTGCAGCAGCTACCACCACCACTAGTGACATTTCTGTCAAAAGTCTATAATTAGAGAACAAACTTTTGAATGTGTTTTCTGCTAACTATATTTAGATGTTGTTGCACAATTTGTCAGTGCAGAACATGATGTTTCTTTCAAGGGATTTGGCTTTTTATGGTGCAAAGCTTTGCATCATGACAACTGCTTGTCAGTTATACTCATCGTGTATGCATGCTGTCATGAATTAATTTATAAATGAGGTAGGTAAATAGTAACTTTTTGCACATCTTTTTCAAATATTTTAAATGCATTAAAACAGCAACCATCATGACCATGTTACAAAACTAATTTCGTTCTCTTAATTAAACAATTTTAAAAACTGAATCAGCTCAACCAATAAGTACAAGGGCAGGTTGAAACATTCATAGGATGACTATGAAAGAGTGAAATCTGGCATGCATTCATTTCAGCTCTGCATATTAATAACTGCATTGTTTCCTTTCAGGTAAACTGACATCTGACTGTTCAAAGAAAACTTCAAAAGTAACTAGTAGTAGCTTCTCTTGAAAAAGAAATAAAATTTGGCATTGTATTGTTATCATGTATCTTCCGAAAAAGGCTTTAGCACCCCAAGGATGTTCATGCTGACATAGTTGCAACATTAGGGGATGACACTTCAGCTTTATCAACAGTGCAAAAGTGGGCAGCTGAATTTAGTAGGGGAAGGGAGAGCCTTGAAAATGACCAAATGTCTGGACATCCCACAACTGCCACCACCGAGGAAAACATTCATCATATTCACCACATGTTAATGGATAGTAGGCAACTGACTATAAATCCAATAGCCAATGTTATTAAGCATATCCCATGAGAGAGTTGAGAATATTCTGCATAATAAACTTGGCATGACAAAGATTCATGCTTGATGGGTGCCACATCTTCTGACACCTGATCAAAAGTGCACCAGGTTGATCACATGACAGAAAAATCTGACATTGTCTGAGACAGATCCTTCCAGTCTTCTTGAACTTATCCTAGTCCATGGTGAGTGTTAGCTTGATCACATTAAGCCAGAGATAATCCACACAGTGGAAACACCCGTCCTTATCTGCTTGAAAGAGTACCAAGGTCATTTCGTCTGCAGGAAAGGTGATATAATGCAAAAGGCATTGCGTTTATTGATTATCTTCCAAAAAACAACATCATCAATGGAGTGTACTATGCCAACACGCTGAGGCAGTTACCAAATGCCCAGCAAAACTGAGGTAAGGAGTCTTCTTTCAGCAGGACAATGCTCCAGTACACATGTCCTCATCTGATTATCGACTGCTTGCGAACATGAAAAACACATGGCTGGGAACCAGTATCGCAGTGATGATGACATCATATCTACTGTTCATTACGTTTTTGATCAACAGGACAAATGCTTCTTCGGCAGTGGGCTCCAGGTACTGCAACATCAATTGAAGAAGTGTGTGGACTGCAAGTGAGGTCTATATTGAAAAATAAACCTCATTTGGTCACATTCCATCTGTTCAAATGACCCTTATATTTATTGCATGTCCAACATCAAAAGTCACTGCATGCTACTGATATACACATATATATTTATGGATCTATTTTAAAACGGGGGCCACAGTTTTCATTAATGTTTTACGTAGTGTTTTTGGTACCGAAAGACTTTCAAACTTCATATACTTATCTATTTTGTGTTATAGAACAGAAAAATATTTTTGTATTCGAATTTATTTCATGTAAAAAATTGTCTTATTTCGATAATTTCGACCAATCACTGACAAGTATTCAGTTGTTTACATTTACTCCTTTGGCTGATTAAGCGGTGTAAAGCGTATTTAATCTCCATAGCTTCGTTTTATTTGCTTTTTTCATTTTAAATTTGCTTTTTTCATTTTCTTTTTTTTTTCTTCGTCTTATTTGCTTTTTTCTTTTTAAATTTGCTGTTTTACCCTAACCCTACGGTTAGGGTTAGGGTTAGCCTATAATAGAAAGGTTTATTAGCTACTGTCAATATGCTTCAGCCATTTTTTGACAAGGAAAGAATAATTTTATCACCGATAGAATTGCTTCAGAATCATTTGTTTATGTAGTCGGCAATTAATGTATATCGGCTGAATGGACGTCAGTGATTGGTTGAAATTACAGAAATACGACAACTTTAACATGGAATAACTTAGGGATTTCTTGTTTTTTTTAAGAAGACTAAGAGAAAAAGATGTTTTATATGACACATTCTACCAGTGTTCCAAGTTTCAAAGTGTTTCGTTAAGAAAATACTGTGGCCCCCGTTTTAAAAAAGATCCATATTTATACATACATGCATGCATGCATGCATACATACATACATACACACATAGACATACACACACCACTCACAACAACAATAGCACTACCTGAATATTTACCTGAATCTCATAATCATTGAGACAGAAAGCCTGTCTGTTCAAACCTGCAACTCTGTTGGGAAACAACCTGAAATATATAACAAAAAGAATATATTAAAAGGATATTTAATTTTTTTCTGATACACACACACATATTCTTCATTCTTTTTCATTTATCATATGCTCTCTCTCTCTCTCTCTCTCTCTCTCTCTGATTCAATATCCATAGAAACCACACCAAAACTGACATGACCAAGCAAGACATGATCCTGTGACCTGTCTAGAAAGGCAGTAACTCCAAATAAGAAATAACCTGAGCTGCTTCTCCAA
>NC_068985.1:78529797-78531290 GCF_001194135.2 Octopus bimaculoides
CTCACAACAACAATAGCACTACCTGAATATTTACCTGAATCTCATAATCATTGAGACAGAAAGCCTGTCTGTTCAAACCTGCAACTCTGTTGGGAAACAACCTGAAAAATCCAGCAGAAGAAGATTTGATTTGGTTTTTCTCAAACAAGAAAAACTTTGACCAAGATCAAAAAGTTAACAGAAGAAATGACAGACGGTTATGTGCAAATTCTTCTGAAGTTCCAAGTGTTCTGTATACAAAATTTCCTGCAACTGTCATGATTTCAGGGGTTTATCAGCAATGAAAAACATGTAATACCTCCTTAATTCTTTCCACAAGGCCTTAGAATTAACTCTGCCACCTACATTGAGGTCCTGGAAACAATTGTTAAGCCCTGGATAGACAGTGTATGCAATGGAAGGCCATATGTGTTTCAGTAAGACTCTGCACTATTACACATGGTTCTAGTAACACAGGAATGGATGGTTGAAAATTTTCATGATCACATAACCCCTAACATTTGGCCTCCTAATTACCCACATCTCAATCCATTGAACTATTATATGTGGAGCATTGTTGAGGGAGAGGTCAATGAACACACCCATAATACCAAAGATTCTTTGAAAGCTGCCATAGTCAGAGTAATCTTCAAAATGAACCAGGACTACTTGATTCCAGCATGTAGATGATTTAGATCTCATATAGAAGCAGTTGTTGAAGCTGAAGGTGGCTTTATTGAATAACATTATAGAATAGAAGGTTTATTTTTATCCTCATAGCATTTTTTGATAAATAAAGTTATTATCTGTTATTATATATCGTCTTTTTTATAAACATAAATCTGTCTTCAAATATTTTACACACCCTGTATGTGTATGTGTGTGTGTGTGTGTGTGTATGCACACACACATTCATACATACATACATGCACTCATAAATTCGTATATGCATGCATGTATAGTTGCATCTGGTGACTCACATACTACTGGTGCCATGATAATACCATTTACTCTGTAAAGTGACTGGTATTAGGAAGGGCATCTAGCCATACAAACTACACCAAAGTTGAGACATGAAAGCATGATGTAGTCCTTTGACCAATCTAGAAAAGAAGTAACTCTAAATAAAAAATGGCCTGGACTGCCTGTTCAACCAATGCCATCATGGAAAGATAGGTGTAAATATGATGACTGGTGATTGCTGGTGAGTGACGATGATTGCAGTGGTGGTAACAAAAAGGATGAGAATAATGACGAAGGCTAACAGTGATTGTGATTTTCCTAAAATCCATCCACCATTGCAGCTGGGAAGTTAACACAATAAAGCAAGATTAAAATACTCACCACTGGATATAGCCATGATGACGTTCCAGCTTCTGGTAATCACCAAACCATTTTTCTAGAATGTTTTCTATATAATCACCTTTGAAAAGAAAGAAAAAAATAATAAGTCATAAAAAATATAATAAAATGAAAAATAAATAAAATAAAAATTTTTGAATCTAAAACATTTT
>NC_068985.1:78531425-78539767 GCF_001194135.2 Octopus bimaculoides
TATATATATATATATATATATTACTCTTACTTGTTTCAGTCATTTAACTGCGGCCATGCTGGAGCACCGCCTTTATAGTCGAGTAAATCGACCCCAGAGCTTATTCTTTGTAAGCCTAGTACTTATTCTATCGGTGTCTTTTTGCCGAACCGCTAAGTTGCGGGGACGTAAACACACCAGCATCGGTTGTCAAGCAATGCTGGGGGGACCTTATATTGGAAGTCTGTCCGTGGGTGTAATTTACCATGGTGGAATATACCATGGTGGAATTTACCTATGGTGAAATTTATCTGGTGGAATTTTCCGTGGCGGAATTAACAGCAGTAGAATTTACCTAGAATCAAATAAAGATGACATGTAAGATGACAGAAACCAACTTACCATCTGGTTCAGACTTTCTTTCATTTCTGTAGAAGTCCAGATTTGGATTATGATCTTGACTGGTGTCATGGAATTCCGGTTTAGATTTTTGCTTCACAAATTATTTATTGAAAATAGAAAAGAATGCAATATTTCTTACATCAAACAACCATATCTATAACTGTAAAAGAGAGTTTGTGTGTGTGTGTGTGTGTATGTTCCTTATGCATTCCAAAACTGAGTTGCCGATTTTCATGTAAGGAGTATCAAAAGATTCAGTAAGCTTTTGGCTACCAACTAAACTATATTTTCATTCATATATTTGTATTACAAAAATTTAACATTATCATTTTTCTTTTAGTTACCTATCAACATTTTATATCAGCACCACAATGACGATGACATCACATTTTCTATATGTGTGTGTTCGCACATTCGTTACCTAAATTAGGCCGATGACTGACAAGTATATGTGAGTGACTGTGTATATGTCTGTCAGTATACATACATTTTTGTGACGACTGACACACACACAGGGACAGAGATAGGCTTCATCTGTGCGTTAATGTACATGTGTGTGTGTCTCTTAGTTTATGTATGCAACTTCCTCTCCTCCCAACAGTGAAACGTGCGGATATTGAAAGCTTACTTGCGGCTTAGACTTCAAACAAACAACAATGTTCGCTTTCAAGTACTACCAACAAGAAGACTTGCCTGATTTAACACCACTCACAATACTCGCGGGTGCCCAGAATTAGACAGGCTTGGAGGAGAAGGGTGTGGAAGCTTAAAGACCCTGCAAACGGACAGAGACTTAGAGACAAGTTACTTGAAGCATTTAACGAAATAGAAGGGGATATAGCATCATACAACGTGGAAGACAATTGGAGATTTCTGCGGGACAACCTGTTGAAAGCCACCGACCAGATTTGTGGGTGGTGTAAGGTCCCCTCCCGACCCAGAGTAACGTGGTGGTGGAACAAGGAGGTAGACAGGGCTATTAGACAAAAGAAACAGGCTTGGAAGGACTGGAAGAACGGTGGTAGCAGGGAATTGTACCAATGTGCCAGAAGGGAGGCTAGGCGACAGGTTTATTTAGCCAGAGGGGAAGCAGATAAGGAAAGATTAATTACAGAAATGTAATTCCACTCCTTCTAACCAGTTTCAAAATAATGTTTTTTTAACAGTCTTTGTATTCTTCAGTATGAGCATCAACATCGCCCAACCTTTTTACTGCGTTATTCAGTATCTATTCTACAGCCTATAATATTACACAGTTCAAAAACAGCATCCTCCTTTTTATTCACTTTGTTCAGTATTCGTTTCAAAATTGTAAAATAAATCATTTTTGTATGTAAAACTGAATTATGCCTTTTGAATTTTCTTGGACTTTCACTTTCTTCACCATGACATTCATTCAATCGTGGATCTTATAACATTTAGTACACGTTCCAAATAAATGTTGCACTCACATTAACTACATTTTGTTTCACATGAACTTCGTATGTGTACGTTTTGCTGTTTTCAATATGATTAATTCTATGAGTGTATGTGTTTCTGCATTTGTTACATCTATAGCAAACTATAGTAAAGAACATTTTACACTGTTTTAATGAGCCCACATCTAATGAAGTAGCCATCCTTATGGTTGGTGATCCCCATGAAAATCATAATATTCTCATTCATGTTCAAGATAACAACCTTAAACGTGTTTCACAGACTCATCCCTCTTATGATGCTCTCCAATATAATCTCATTCTGTGGAATGGACAAGATGGGTATTATTTCTATATTCCTTGGATTGAACCTGCAACAGGATAGCCACTTACAAACAAAAAGGTGTTGTCAAATGACTTCTATTCTTACCAACTGATGTTAAGACCAGAATAATCAAATCCTTTCTATTATAGGTACAAGGCCTGAAATTTCAGGGGAGGGGACCAGTCAATTACATCAACCCCAGTGCCTCACTGGTACTTAATTTATCAACTGCAAAAGGATGAAAGGCAAAGTTGATCCCAGCGGCATTTGAACAGGTGAAATATCACTCAAGCATTTTGCCCAGCATGCTAACGATTCTGCCAGCCTTCCAGAACAATCAAATCAATTACACATGTCAAATAAACTTAATTTTCATTTACATATTTTCTACATTATCTCAATAACCAGCTATAGTTATTTCAAATACACTTCTCTACAATGACCAAGCTTCATTAGAAAATGAAAATAATTTCACACTTTCAATTTGAACCAAAATTACAAAGTGTTGCATTACAAGAGTGACAATGTGTGAATAATGAAAGTAATGTTTCTCCAAATTAGTCATTCAGGCAATATTTTGGCTTGCTTCTAATGTATAACTTTTGTATGATGTTTCACACATGCATAGAATTCTACTCAGACAAACATTTGTGAAAATGTACACATAAATATTGTATTAAGATAAGGCACAACCCAAAAAATTGCATTGAAAAACATCAATTTTTTTATATGTTATAAGGAAATACAGCCTCTCTCTCTGCCTCTGTCTCTCTCTCTCTCTCTCTCTCACGCACAAAAAAGATGTATGCATATGTATTTATGGGCGAAGGTTAAGAATATGCACTCCCAGTATTTAGGGTTAGGGTTACGCTGAAAACGGGTGGTGTGCGTATTCTTTACCTCCACTTATTTATGTACATGTATATGAAAGATAATGTGTGTGAGAGAGAGAGAGAGAGAGAGAGAGAGAGAGAATGAGTGGGTGCCACTTGCACATATATGCAAAGAATTTCATACGTCACAACACACACCTTCACTCACTCTCTCTTTATCTCTCTCTCATACACACATCCTTTTCATATACACGTACATCTTACACTTTCTCCTCTCTTCTACTTACTCCTCTCACTTCAAAGCAAATATTGCCCTTTTACTTTATCCTCTCCCTCAATTTCTGTTAGGGAAATTAACAAACAATCATATGATCCCATATATTTTGAGTTGACAACTTTGCTTCTTATGCCATAAAATAATTTCCTTTCACACATACACATGCATGCACACATTCTAGGTAAAATTTGTGTGTGAATTATGTTAATTTTTGCAGTGTGCACGTGCAAATTTACAGCTCAAACCCAATTGAAATTCTCTTTTTCTATTGGGTAATTTGTGTTGGTGATGAGCATACTTAAAAACCTGATCTTTGATATAAACTTAAAAGGAAGTTTTCCCCAAAATCTTGTCCTTTACCTCTTCTTTCTAGCATGTCCTAGGTGACATTTCTGCCCCCTTTATTTTTTTTCCCTAAATTTCTTCTGATTCCTATGTTTGCAATACAGGAGATTAGGATTTCACCCACAAAACACGTTCTCAATATTTTAATTTTCTCCCACTCCACACCAAATTAATTTTTTACTTTTTTTAAATTTTTATTCTTGGTAATCCATGGAGAAAAAACAGACTACAAATTTTTAAAATTTTTACCCATCACCTCACCAATGTGCACTTTTAGCTTTTTGGAAAGTAGGGAAGTTTCTTCAGAAATAATGTCGTTTACCTGTTGTTTCTTGCATGTCAGGTTTTCTGCTGGTGGTCTGGTATTTTTTAAGTCTACTATTTCAGTAGAATTCTACGCATGCGGGGAAACAACAGACAAAAGTGAAAGATTGGGAGATTTTAGCTTTTTGAAAGCTGGTAGGTGTGATGGGTGGACCAGGTGGGGGAAGGGGCTGTGAGTGTTTTTTTTTTTAAAGAAAAATTAAACTATAAAAAAAATATTTATATATATTTCTCACATTCGTAATCTCTGTATTTTCCTATGTAGATAACAAAAAAAAAAAATTGAAAAAAGTTACAAATTAAGAAATTGCAGTGGGGATAGAGGGAAATTGAAATTTTGAAAATGTGATTTCTGGACAAAATCGTATTAACCTGCTTTTATACGATGAAACAAAACATAGTTTCTGATCCTTCTTAAGAACAGAAAGCACTTTCATGCAAACCCATGAAAATTGTACCCTGGCCCTTCACTATTAAACAAAAAGTAACTTCCATTATTCCATTAACTATATATCAGCTGTGCCAATTCTGCTCATAAGAAAGGAGCAAATAATACAATGTGCTTCTATGTCATAACACCCAGGCAACGCCGGGAGACATTGCTAGTATTTGTTAAATAGAAACATTTATTTATTATAACTATTTCTATGTCACTGAAAACAGAGCCTTTAGATTCATTTGCACCACATTCATAGCTTTAGTATTTCATTATACCTCCCCCAGGGATAACATTAATTGAAGTTAGGCATTGTGGGATAAAAGGGGTTTTTTTTTTTTTGTCATGCCATAATATGAAGGAGAGAATGCAAGTGAGAGGTGTAATCTGTTCAGCCAATAAAATGATTTATTTAAACATCTTAAAATTAGAAGTTGTTGATTTCTCAACAGAACAGAAAGAAGGGCTAATAGATTATATTCCTTGGCAGAGAAATATAATCTACTAGAAATATAATCTTCCCTAATGTATAACTGGTACTATTTTATTTACTCCCATTGAGATGAAAATTAAAACAACTTGCATTGAAGACCAAACATTTGAAAGGGAGGTCTGCAGTTATTTGAATTTACCCAAGTGTATGACAGCTACATGATGACATGTGGATTGGAATAAAATCATTGAGAAATGCTGCCTTAGACTATCAGATGAAGAATTTTAAAAAATTATTCAGAGAGGTGTTTAAAAAATGATAAGGCATCCTAGTACCCTGTTAATATCCTTATTTGAATTGAACTCAGTACCTATTTATTCACCAGTACTTTCTCAATAATTTGGTCACTGATTTACTATGCCTGTTCTATATCTCTTCTGTTTCTGCAATAACAGTCACTGCTTCTTTGAACTTTATTTCCTCTGTAGTGCTCCCACATAAACCTACACATGCCACTTTTTTGTAAACCTCTCACCACACCTGCTTGGTTTCACCAGAACCTTCTACTAAATACTTCTCCAATCCTTCCTACCTAAAACTTAACCTTTTTGCATTTAAGTTTATGCTAATCAAAAAACCATTCTCATTCATCAGCCATATTGTATAATTACCCCCAATAAATAAGCTCAGAAAAGCTTTTGGGCACTTCTCTTTTTTATTCTTAAACCAAATAATCTTACCTTGGAAAGTTCTTCTTTGGAACCCGTCTCAGTTTGGGCTTCTTGGTTGTAAATCTCAGTTTGATGCACTTGTTCGCGTCTCTTCTTCTTCTTTTTACTCTTGCGGATTTTCTCAGTTTTAGGTTTTTTTTGGTCGTCAGTCTTAGATTCATGTTTTTGGAGGTATGTCTTAATTTGATCTTCTTGGTGGCATATTTTTGGGGCATGTTTTTGCGGGTGTATCACAGTTTGACTTTCTTGGAGGTCTGTCTCAGTTTGGTATTCTCCTTGGTGGTCTCCTTTTGTTGCATTTTCTTCGGAGTATATCTTTGTTTGGTCTTCTTGGTAGTCTATCTGACTTTGGTATTTTCGGTGGTCTGTTTCAACCTGGTGTTCTTCTTGCTGGCATTTATTAGTTTTATCTTTTTCTTGGTAGTCAGTCACAAATTCTTGTCCTTGGTGATAGCTCTTACTTTGGTCTTGGCATCTGAGCTCAGTTACGCCTTCTACATATTTTATCTTAGTTTTGTCCTCTTCAGTTTGATGGTTTTGTTCCTGTGTTATATCAATTTGATCTTTCAAATGTCTTATCTCAGTTTGGTCTTCTACATGTGGTCTTATCTCACTTTGGGCTTTTTTTACCCCTAGGAGCTCTACTGTAGTTTGGTCTTCTGGATTATCTGTTACAGTTGAAAATTTTGATGGCCAAAAGACCTATAATAAAAAATTATAATATTACATGCATAAATTTCTCATTATTTAATTTGATATTCATCATCATTATTTAGATTGTACAGGCATCTCCTGCATTACAGAAGTATTACGATACTGAAAATCTTACTATAATGTAGAATTCTGTAATATTACATTGTTGTCGCCGTCATCATTATTTAATGTCCATGTTCCATGCTGGCATGGAAGGAGCAGTTTGACAAGATCTGAGGAACCACAGGGCTGTGCCAAGTCCCACTGTCAGCTTTGGCATGGTTTCCAAAGCCAACTACTCTACGGAGTGTGCTTGGTACTTTTTTCATGAATTTTGGCATGAATATAGCACAGGCATCTCTGATGCAGTGGTGTTGCTAAATAATTTGCATGACAGAAAAATAACAAGGAATAGGAAAAGGAGAAAGCTCTAGCTACAAAGTGAGGGTGGTGGAGTATTTGAGATTGGGAGGTAGCCTTAAACCAGGTGTTGAAAGGCTAACATATGAAAGAGGGACAAGAGCAGGTGTCTTGGTATAGAGGAACTACATGGCTATCTCACATTATATAGGTGCGGGAATAATTGAGAAGGAGACAAAAGAAGGTAATGATGGAGTGCCAGAGAAAATACTCAAGGGACAAGAAAGGTGAGCATAAAAGAGGAGACAGGCTGTGGGTCATAGGATGGAAGGTAAGAGAGAGTAAATACTTCATAAGAGTGTGTAGGGAAACTAAGAGATGGTTAGAGACGAAGGTAGAGGTGAATGTAGAGAGTGATGAACAAGGGTAGAAATGCGGTTGATGGAAAATATATGTATAAAGAAATGTAAGGGTGGGGAGAGGGTGTAGAAGAGGCTCAGGAAGGACAGATAAGGTAGGGGGATGATATGCAAGGAGTAGGAGTGGTGAGAATATACAAGGGGGTGCTGAAAAGTTCCTGGCTTTAAGGGCATCACAAAGGGCCTGGTTAGAGTTCTTAGAGAAACTAAAGGACCACTGCAATAAGTGTGTGAATCTAAGAGAGGAATATGTTGAATAAAATCATAATTAACTGATTCTCCTGTATCTTCATTTACCCAAGGCTAGAAACTTTTCAGCATTTCCTCGTGTATCTATTTGTCTCTCGGTCTATATACATATATATATATATATATGTGCAGGTGGCACATAAAATACACCATTTGAGCATGGCCGTTGCCAGTGTTGCCTGACTGGCCTCATGCGGGTGGCACGTAAAAGCACCCACTACACTCTCAGAGTGGTTGGCGTTAGAAAGGGCATCCAGCTGTAGAAACTCTGCCAAATCAGATTGGAGCCTGGTGTAGCCATCCGGTTTCACCAGTCCTCAGTCAAACCCATGCTAGCATGGAAAGCGGACGTTAAACGATGATGATGATATATATATATGTGTGTGTGTGTGTGTGTATATATGTACTAGCAATGCATCCCAGCATTGCCCGTATTATTTGTTCCTTTCTTATGGGCAGAATCAGTATAGCTAATATATAGTGAACTGGATTACTGGTGTAATGAAAGTTATTGTTTGTTTAAAAGTGAAGAAGGGAAGGGTACAATTTGCATGGGTTTGCATGAAAGTGCTTTCTGTTCTTAAGAAGGATCACCAACTATGTATTGTTTCATTGTATAAAAGGAGGTTAATATGATTTTGCCCAGAAATCACGTTTTTAAAATTGCAGTTTCCCCCATACCCGTCACAATTGTAACTTCTTTACAAACTTTTTTTTATCCATGGAGAAAAATACAGAGATTGCAAATCTAGGAAATATATTTTTTCTTAAAGTTCAATTTTTTTAAAGAAACACTCAATGCACCTTCCCCCACCCTGCCTACCTATCACCTACCTGCTTTCAAAAAGCAAAATACACACTATGTTTCACGCATGTGTAGAATTGTGCTAAAATAGCAGATGTAAAAAATATTAGAGCACCACCAGAAAACCTGACATGCTAGAAACAACATTATTTTTGATAAACAACATTATTTCTGAAGAAACTACCCCACTTTTCGAAAAGCTAAAATGAAACATTAGGAGTTTGTAACTTTTTGAAAGTGGTAAGGTAATGGGTAGATGATTGGGAAGAAGATTTTAGTGTTTCTTTAAGAAAAAAGAAAATTCTTAAAGATTTGT
>NC_068985.1:78540219-78541500 GCF_001194135.2 Octopus bimaculoides
AGCAAGAAATAATTCATACAGAAGTTTTACCAAGAGTGTGTGTGTGGGTGTACATGCATGCGTGCATACATGTATGTGTGTATTCCAAAGGAAATTATTTTATGGCATTCTTTCGTTGGAATTAAAGAAAGCTGTCAACTCAATCATATAGGATCACATGATTGTTCGTTAATTTCCATAAACATTTTTAATTTCTTTATGCTTTGAAGAAAGCAGAAATTGAAAGAGAGGAGAAAGTGTAAAGGTAACATTTGCTTTAAAGTGAGAGCAGAAAGTGAAAGAGAAGCTGAAAGATGTATGTATGTGTATATGAAATGGATATGTGTGTGCATGTGTGTGTGTGTGTGTGCATGTGTATGTGTGTGAGAAAGAGACTGAGTGAAGGTGTGTGTTGTATGTATTTTTTGCATATACATGGAAGTGGGACTCACTCTCTCTCTCTCTCTCTCACACACATTATCGCTCATATACACATACATAAATACATATGCATACATCTGTTTTCTATATGTGTGTGCATTTGAGAGAGCAAATGAGTGACTGTATTTCCTCATAACACATAGAGAAATGGATGTCTTTTAATGTACACACTGATATAGAAAATGTGACTTTACCATTATTGTGGTATAAGTGTCATTTAGAATAGTTGAATTATAGAAAGATTATAATTTTTAATTTTTGTAATACAAATGTGTAAATGAAAATAAAGTTTATTTCTTAACTGAAAGATTACTGATTCTTTTGATACCCCATGCGCCAAAATCGGCAACTCAGTTTTCGAATGTATTTATTAATTTCCGTAAAAATATTTTATTTGTTTTTGCATTGAAGAAAGCAGAAATTGAAAGAGAAGAGAAAGTGAAACTGTGATATTTGCTTTGAAGTGAGAGCAGAAGGTGAACAATGTATGTGCGTGTATATGTACAGGAATTCAAGACAGGTTGCCCCTGGGAGCTCCTCTATGCTGATGACCTTGCACTAATTGCTGAGTCACTATCAGAACTAGAGAAGTTTCAGGTGTGGAAGCAGGGACTAGAATCGAAGGGCCTTAGAGTCAACCTAGCTAAAACCAAAGTCCTAATAAGTAGGAAGGTAGATAAAACACAAACCCCTTCAGGTAGATGGCCCTGCTCAATCTGTAGAAAAAGTGTAGGTAGAAACTCTATAAGATGTACCCAGTGCAAGCTATGGACACATAAGAGGTGCAGCAACATCAAAGGCAGGTTAACTAGGAAGTTAGTTTTTGTATGTGGCAGATGTTCAGGTGCAATAAACACTGTA
>NC_068985.1:78541549-78542519 GCF_001194135.2 Octopus bimaculoides
TGGCGACAAAGAGCCTCTCACTCAGAGTAAAAGGCAGACTGTATGACACATGTGTACGAACAGCCATGCTACATGGCAGTGAAACATGGGCTGTGACTGCTGAAGACATGTGTAAGCTCGCAAGGAATGAAGCCAGTATGCTCCGATGGATGAGTAATGTCAGTGTGCATACTCGACAGAGTGTAAATACCTTGAGAGAAAAATTGGACCTAAGAAGCATCAGTTGTAGTGTGCAAGAGAGACGATTGCGCTGGTATGGTCATATGGCAAGAATGGATGAGGATAGCTGTATGAAAAAGTACCACACCCTAGCAGTTGAGGGAACCTGTGGAAGAGGTAGACCCAGGAAGACCTGGGATGAGGTGGTGAAGCACGACATTTGAACATTAGGCCTCACTGAGGCAATGACTAGTGACCGAGACCTTTGGAATATACAGTGCATGAGAAGACCCGGCAAGCCAAGTGAGACCATAATCCATGGCCTCTGCCAGGGATGTAGCCAGCCCACTTACGTGTACCTTTCCTTCATTGCACACTAAACTCGGCTTGCGAAGACCTGTTGGGGCAAGTGAAATCAAAATCGTGATTGAACCAAATTCAATGACTGGCACCTGTGCCAGTGGAGCACTAAGAGCACCATCCAAACGTGATCATTGCCAGAGAAGCTGTCTGGATTCCTTGCCAGTGGAACATAAATAGCACCATTTGAGCGTGATCGTTACCAGCGTCGCCTTACTGGCACATGAAAAAACATTCGAGCGAGGTCATTGTCAGTGCCGCTGGACTGGTTCCTGTGAAGGTGGCACGTAAAAGCACCCACTACACTCTCAGAGTGGTTGGCATTAGGAAGGGCATCCAGCTGTAGAAACTCTGCCAGATCAGATTGGAGCCTGATGCAGCATTCTGGTTCGCCAGTCCTCTGTGAAATGGTCCAACCCATGCTAGCATGGAAGGCGGATGTTAAACGATG
>NC_068985.1:78543508-78544712 GCF_001194135.2 Octopus bimaculoides
CTGCTCATGAAATTAATGTGCAAGTGGCTGAGCACTCCACAGACACATGTACCCTTAACGTAGTTCTCGGGGGTATTCAGCGTGACACAGTGTGACAAGGCTGGCCCTTTGAAATACAGGTACAACAGAAACAAGAAGAAAGAGTGAGAGAAAGTTGTGGTGAAAGAGTACAGCAGGGTTTGCCACCACCCCCTGCCGGAGCCTCGTGGAGCTTTAGGTGTTTTCACTCAATAAACACTCACAACGCCCGGTCTAGGAATCGAAACCGCGATCCTATGACTGCGAGTCCGCTGCCCTAACCACTGGGCCATTGCGCCTCCACTCACACACACATATACATGGTGATTCAAAAAGAATGAACTGATTTCATTATCCAATATTTTAATAAGGAAAAGCAATAGAAAACTCCACAATCAACTTTTATTTCCTGTCTAACAAGTGTTCAATGTGGCCACTACCTGCAGCATGGGCAACATCAATGTGATAAGAGAATTCCTCCTAGACATGTATTTGGAGAACAGAGCACCCACATGAAACAGTTGAGCATGAAAGAGATTCCCCTAAAGTGAAAATCTTCTGCACTGTCTCAGGACATGGTTTATGGTCCCTTTTTCTTTACAGGACAAACCTATCTTGATATGTTCCAAAACTGGCTCTTCACTTTTCTGCAAGCTGATTTGCACGACTTCATTATACAACAAGATGGAGCACTTCCCCATTAGCACCTCTATGGTTTGAGCATTTTTAAATGAAAAAGTGCTCCAGCGATGGATTGGTCAGAAAGGGGCCCCAAGGCCTTGCTCTTTGTGCTTGGCCTGCAAGATCCCCAGACCTCACTGTATGTGATTTTTTTCTTGTGGGGGTATGTAAAACATTGTGTTTATGTTCCACCACCACTCACTAACTTTGATGACCTTAAACATCGAATAAAAACAGCGATCAACTCAGTGGATTGTGATATGCTAATACGTGTCTAGGAGGAATTATCTCATCGCATTGATGTTGCCCATGCTGCAGATGGTGAACACACTGAACTCTTGTAAGACAGGAAATAAAAGTTGACATTGCGTAAATACTCGAGACTTAGCTGGAGTTTTCTATTGTTTTTCCTTATTAAAATATTGCATAATGAAATTGGTCCAATCTTTTAAAATAATCTTGTATATATATATATACACACACATATATATATATATATATATAT
>NC_068985.1:78544812-78550545 GCF_001194135.2 Octopus bimaculoides
TCCAAATTTTATTTAATTTGCTTTGCGGGAAGGACTGTTACAACGAAGTCTCGTATTGTCCTTTCCTTCGAAATGCGGAGTAGATGAAACAGGAACAACTGACGAAGGGGTATACTCTTTATGTTGCATGTCTCGTTTCTCTGTTTGTTTTTTTCGTTGTTCACAAAAAAGTTTGTTTCCTATGTTTTGTTTTTATGTTTTCGTTTTTCATTGTGTTGAACGTTTTTTTTTTTATGCCCTGTACCTATATATGCATGTGTATATACATATATGTGTAGGTATGTACATATATGTATGGATATATGCATATATTTATATATTATTTATATCATTATATAAATATATATATATATGTATGTATCCCCATATCATTTTCCCTCTCATCCTTTCTCTAATTCTTTTTTCTCTCTCTCCTCTTCTTTCTCCTTTACTCTCTCATTACTCACATGTGACCATCATCCGTCTTTCTGTTCCTCACATGATCATCTTCCTTTTCTTTCAGGGCTGTCCTAAAGACTGTACGTATCCTAGATCTCTCTCTTCTATCTTCTCTCTTGTTTGCTATTTTACCCACATTCTGGTCTAATGACCCTCCATGATAGTTTTTGTTCAGTTTCCTTGTATGTCTCCACTGTTCTGTTTTTGTTCCCAACATTGACCCTCCATAAATATCAAATGTTATTTTGGTACTTATGGGAGTAACTGTCTTCGAACACTCATATTGTCGTTCAATGCCTGAAATGAGGAATAGATAGACAGCCAACAACAGATGTTACTTGGGATCTTTTTTAAAACGGGGGCCACATTTTTCATTAATGAAACACTTTGAAACTTGGAACACTGGTAGAATGTGTCATATAAAACATCTTTTTCTCTTAGTCTTCTTAAAAAAAAAAAAAGAAATCCATAAGTTATTCCATGTTAAAGTTGTCGTATTTCTGTAATTTCAACCAATCACTGACGCCCATTCAGCCGATATACATTAAGTGCCAACTACATAAACAAACGATTCTGAAAAAATTAACCCTAACCCTAGGGTTAGGGTTAGGGTTAAAGCAAATTTAAAATGAAAAAAGCAAATAAAACGAAGGTATGGAGATTAAATACGCTTTACATCGCTTAATCAGCCAAAGGAGTAAATATAAACAACTGAATACTTGTCAGTGATTGGTTGAAATTATCGAAATAAGACAATTTTTTACATGAAATAAATTCGAATACAAAAATATTTTTCTGTTTTATAACACAAAATAGATAAGTATACGAAGTTTGAAAGTCTTTCCGTACCAAAAACACTACGTAAAACATTAATGAAAAATGTGGCCCCCGTTTTAAAATAGATCCGTTACTTGTCCTGTTTTTCATTTTGTTTCTCTCGTTTGCGTATTGAACTCTTGTTTTCGTATTTCATGTTTACTGTTGGTGACGTCATGTACCCATATATGCACACACACACATATATATATATATATCAGTTCAAAAGAGAACAATTCAAACTTTTTGAGAGGTCCAAAAAGAAGAGTTCTTAGGCTTTGAGTGAAGACTCTACCCATTAGGGTCAGTCCTTTTTAGGACCACACACTTTCAAGAAAGAATATAAAGATCACAATATGAATAAATCATATAAACACACATAATAAAAAGACGTTCTCTTATTATCTCTTGCATTTAAAACTTGGACTTTATCTTCTTCCATTAATAATTATGAATATCAATGATTGCAGTCGGAAATGTTTGTTAGGTACAAAATCATCATGAAATTGAAGTTTGTATTCATCCTGCATTTCTCCCTTTTCATTAGCCCCAGTTATTTCCTGGTTTCCCTCGCGTTTTTCCCCCATCAGTGACCAAAAATCGGGGGTGCTGCTTATACCAGCAAATATGGTAATCTACTTATGCCCTCCCTCAAAAGTGTTGACCTTGTATCAAAATTTGAAATCAATATCTAATGTTACAAGGTGATAAATATCATGTAAGAAATAAATTCTTTTGATCATTTCACTACTGCTCATTACAGTCCATATAATTGTAACACGTTTGACCATTACTTCAATATATAAACAATGGAAAGATGTACGATTTTCTTCGATGTATGAAAACCTATGGAGATTTGAATTGCCAGTGCCACATAAAAAGAATTCCCTGCTGGTGCCACATAAAAGTATTTGTGTCGGTGGCATGCTAAAAGCACCTAGCACAAACTGTAAAGTGGTTGTAGAAACCAGGTTACAACAGACTGGAACAGAGTGTAGCTTCCCAGCACTAGTCAAACAGTCCAACATGTGCCGGCATGGGAAATGGACGTTAAATGATGAAGGTGATGATGATGATGATAAAGAATACAGACTTATTATCTAGACATGCAGTTTAATATCCTAAAAAAAGTGAACGTAAAATGGATTATATAACACAAAAACTATGCATACAACAAGCATATTGTTTGTTTGTTTTTTTCAATCTCTTTAACTATTTCACCACACATAAATACGAAGTAGATAAAGCATCAGTTCATTCCGCATTGTCAGCCGAGTTTCTTGTTGAGCATTCATCACTCCTCCATAGTCTCCTCTCACGTTGGATCAACAAAATTTATATATGGTTTACAACTTCTTAACTATATATGTGGCCTAAACTAACATAAGAAACCTACCCATCGGATATCAAACAGGTCCTTGTGACTTTTCACTGGTGTTTGTTGTTGGGCATAATACAATACTACTACCCTGCAACTACTTCAAAATGTTCATGCTGTCACAAGAAGATAGTATATAACTGGGTGTCTGTGTTTCATCTATCTATGCTAACACGTAATCTTCACCTTCATGTCATTGACGATTATTGCTAACTAGCTTTACTGTTACTCTGTGAACTTCAAGTGAAAGTGTGTCATATCACAACGATGTAAATATATATATATATATATATATATATATATATATATATATATAGCAGTTTATGAAGTTCAATGGTTACTGAAAGGTATTTGTAGAACATTTCATTATAAAATATCCACTTTTCAGAAAGTTACAAAGAAACAAACTTCAGTGGAGTACAATTATGTAAGTGCGCCTAGATTGGCAGGCAGACAGATAGACAGGCAGATAGACAGACAAAAAGAGAGAGAGAGATTATTCAACCTGTTGACGGTGGAGGTCTAGGACGGCTAGTTAGCCATGAAATCTGAGAGAGAATGAAGTTTACAGAATGTAAAAGAGGTGGAATAGTTTAAAACTAGTGATTAAAAAATTGACCGTTCCTACCTCATAAATATGTACGAATAAATAATACAAGTTAACCGTTATGGATAACATAATCACTAAGATTGTCCGCAATATAACCAAATGCACGATCTCTTTTTTCTTTACTGCTCTGTCGAATAGTTCAAACCAGGAAGTAAACTGGTATGGAGAATTAATGAAAACTAACAAGCGGTGTCTAACTGAAACTAAATTTTCAACATTTTCTTTCAGTTTATACTGGAAATGACGTAGAGATAACAGATACTTTCATTTATTTCATATGTATATCACTGCTCTCTCTATATATATATATATACACACACACACACATAGATAAAAATTGTCACTTAGTGATAATCATAGCAGGAGCCAGCGACTGTTAAACTGTTTTCAATACTCTTTTCTATTCAAGTGCATGTACATAACGCGCGCACACATATATTCAAACATTAACACACACGCTTAATCGAACATATGCACCCCCTACACCTCGTGTTCTCGAGATGAAATTCGTCTACCCTGCAGGCTATCCACCTTCTCCCTTTCTCTCTCTCTCCCTCACACATACACACACACACAACACACCCTTTCTATCTCGCACCCCACCATCAACATATACACTCGTCCGTCATTTTCTCTCTCTCTTTCACTTTATGCTGACATCAAATGAAATGTACATTTCCACTCTTGTACCCACTAAACTTTTGGAAGGATTGCCAAAATATGATTCTTTACCGCACAAACACCAAAGACTTCCAAAGTAGAGGTTAAGGGATTATGTGGTCATCTGCATTCTTTTCTCTGGGCTTGTTACTCCGTAGGTTGGTACCGATTGATGACTGCTATTTCTAGCATCGGAGGTCAACAGTTTTATATAGAAGAAAACTAAATCTGTTGTGATTTTTGACAACAAACTTTTATTCTTTTCGCATACACGCAGACATCAATCGTTTTGAGTCTCACAGTTATCATTATCTTCGTTACTTTCCGTGAAAATTTTTTTATCTCATCAGAAAACTTGAAAGCACATGCTATCAACTATAAACACTTTTGTCGAAGGGGAAGAAGCAGATGGATCACAAGTTCTGACTCATATCTTTATTCTTCTATTTGTTTCAGTCATTTGACTGCGGTCATGCTGGAGCATCGCCTTTAGTCGAACAAACTGATCCCAGGAATTATTTTTTGTGAGCCTAGTGCTTATTCTATCGGTTGCTTTTTGCCGAACCGGTAAGTTACGGGGACGTAAACACACCAGCATCGCTTGTCAAGCGAAGTGGGGGAGGGGTACAAACACAGACACACACACACACACATACATATATATATATACCGGATTAAGCACATAAATGTGAAACAAGGTGGAAAAAAGAGTATATAATATATACGACGAGCTTCTTTCGGTTTCCGTCTCTCAAAATCCACTCACAAGGCTTTAGTCAGCCCGTGACTATAGTAGAAGACACTTGCTCAAGGTGCCACGCAGTGAGACAGGTTGGTAAGCAAGCTTATTAACTAGCTGACCCCGTGTCGTCAAAAATGACGATTAATTGTAGTATTTTATTTATAAATATGGATGGTAAATCAAATTAATACACTTGTCAACGTTATCTAGTGGCTGTTTTTTGAGATGTGACATCTATCATCGTTTGTTACTGAAAGAACGCTAGTTCACTCATACAAACATTTACATACTTCCCTTATACAAGCACACATATATTAAGAGTTGAAACGCTGTTTGACTTCTTTTCAGCGTTGAATGTTCACCATCCCACTTCTATTGCAAACACACACACACACACACACAACCATTCACATAACTCCCTTTTACATACACATACATATACTCACACAGAGATGAAACGTTCACACTGCCTGTTTGCCATCGCCCCTTCCTTTCTCATTCATATGTTGTGACAGAAAAAAACACAAGAGTATTATTATAGTAGATAAAGTTTAACATTAAATTAACGCGTGACATCTGTAAAGGACCGTGTGATGCGAGATAACCAGAGTTGATGTTGGACACCACACTGTACTTACAATATATGTAAGCTGGAATGCGACAGGTGTGCGGGAAGAAAAGAGAGAGGCATAAAGCCTTAAACATAGATGGGGACACCAGAGGGACAGACAAGACTACTTGCAAAAACACGAAGATTAAGAATAAACAGAAAAAGTACACAAATATATTGTACATACCTGTCGTATACGTCGGTTTTGTTTAAACAAACATTTTTTAACTAATACAAGATTTCACATAAGATCAATGAAGAACACAAACACGTACTGAAACAGTGACTAAACTTATGTTATTATAAACAAAACCGACGTATACGACAACTATGCAAAATATATTTGTGTACTTTTTCTGTTTATTCTTAATCTTCGTGTTTTTGCAAGATTGAAAAAAAGTTTCGGAAAGCTAACATTTTAAAATTCTTCGGGAAGCGACACTGTGATAGTTTCTATATTTAACCGTGCGTGTATATTC
>NC_068985.1:78551281-78568170 GCF_001194135.2 Octopus bimaculoides
AGTGAAAAACTGGATAAATGTAACCACCCGACTTCGGGGATCGAATGGACATTGCGCCTCATTTTTTTCATTCTTGCATATTCTCATTTTATTTTAATTACTCCGATTTTATGTTAGCGTTTTGTACTGTCTTTATGTTTTGTGATATCTTAAAAATTCTTTGTATAGCGCTTTATGGGTAATAAAGAAATCGGTATTTTGTCTGCCGTTACGTTCTGAATTCAAATTCCGCCGGGGTCGACTTTGCCTTTCATCCTTTCGGGGTCGATAAATTCAGTACCAGTTACGCACTGGGTCGATGTAATCGACTTAATCCCTTTGTCTGTCCCCTCTATGTTTATCCCCCTTGTGGGTAATAAAGAAACAAGTATTGAGTGAAGAGGAAAACTACAGAAAGTCGAAAGAGGTGTGGAGATAGCATTGTAATTCTTCATTACCCACGAGGGGCCGACAAAGAGGGACATACAATTACATTGGGAACACATAAAAAAATGTACAATTAAAATAATATATCAAATAAATAAAAACGTATGATATAATGAAAGATGGATAAAACGTAAAGATGAAAATGGTGTTGCCCGCCCCATCAGGCAACACCACTTGCTTCCTTTTCTCTATACTCCATTATGTCCAACTCAAATCTCTATCAAGAGGTAGCATTGACCCGCCAGGAGTGGAGGTGGAATTTAAAGAGTTGCCACCAGTGGTGGATTTAAGAGATATCGAACTCTAAAAGTATGAAATTAAAGAGAAAAAAAAAAGAACAATTGTAAATAATACATATAACGGTTCAAATGGTACTGCATGGGAATGGGGCCCATGTGTCCATTTTCATTTTTATATAACTTTCATTTCATTTACATTCGTTTTATGTTTTTTGTTCCCAAAGTCTGGGGGGTAAAACCCTGTAGTTATGCCATAATCAGTTCTAGGGGGTGATGTCTCCACCAACCATACCCGTTTCGTTATTAAATTTTCACCAAGTTCTTTTATGCACTCGAAGCATCTTTCCTCACGTATCAAAATGCATTTTTCAGCACATTTCTCTGGCATTTTCACTCTTATTATTTCTTTTAACCTCTCGATTTTTCTCTCCATCTGCTCGCAATTCTCGTACTTTATCAAAAGCCCCTTGTATTCCACATCTTTCTCCGTTCTCTCCTCCTCTTCTTGTACATTATTAGTTTCTGGCTTTTCTATCTCTTTTATGTTTTCTGTTAACCGTTCCTTTGACTTAATTTTTCTTTCGTTTTTTAGGGTTAGTAGCTCCATTTTCGTTGTTCTTTGTTTTCTCTGTTTCACACTTCTGTCTCTTTTATTTCCTCCGTGTGGTCTACAGTTTTTCCTCCTCTACTTGTGCTTTCTCTTGCTGTGGCTGTGTGAACTCATATAAGGGGCATTTGGTCTTCATATGACCTCATTCCCCGCATATGTAGCAATTTGGTTTCCTTCCCTCGACTACAACATTTAGCGTTCTCTCATCCTCTACTTCTATCTGATAGGGAATTCTTTCTATGACCTCGAAAGTGGCAAAAAGCCACATTTCGAGTCCAAATCCCCACCATTTGCACACTTTTGTTTTCGCCACTGATCCCAATTCCGGCTCCTCCTTGGTTGCAGCCAGCATTGTTGCAACCAACCACACTGGTTTAATATCTGGTGTAACTCTGGGAATTCGTATTTTTACACTTCTTCCTCTATAGCTTGGTAGCAATGCTATTTTCTCACGTCTTAATATGTTGGTTGCATGCTTGGTTTCCTCTTCTATAGTGGCGAACCTCACCTCAACCGTACCGAACTTTCCTCTGTTGATGTACGTGGCTTCATTGATAATTTCACCCAGGTACTCCTCGATTTCTTCTTCGTCACCATTTCAATTTTACCGGTTTCGACAGCCTGTGTACGATACACTACTGTCCTCAGGATTTTATTTTCTTTAGTCTCTTTTGGGGGACACAATTTGTACGAGTCTCCCTCAACTTCTATCAAATTCCTGCTTCTGGTCACCTCCTCCATATCCAACTTGATTAACTTGGTTTCCAGCGGCACTGGCTTCCTCACCGCAGTGGCCTTGGTGTAGCTTTCCATGCTGGAGACACTACCACTTGCCATAGTTGGGGGAAATGCAGCAGCTCACGTGAAATACAATCGTAATAATTCCACAAAAATCACAATTATTCACCGAGATAGTTTTCACAAAGTAACACAACATAATTCACAGAGCCGTTATACCGCAAAGCAGTTCAACCGGCGTACTAACGATTCTGCCAGCTCGCCGCCTGTTCAATCAATACTGCCTTCATATCCTCTGCGTAGACGTATGAATTCACGTTCACTCTTGCTATTGAATGAAACTTGATTTGTGGTAAGTCACATAATACCACACTCCATCTCCTCCACGTATCTTTTTTCCTTTCTCTTGGATTTTTGGTTCTCTTTTTTCTTCCTCCATAAATAGTATCTCCATCTCACCTTCATACAGTTGGGTTTCCGACGCTTTCTCCACTGGTAACTCCACTTTCTTTTTCCCTTCCTACTGCCCTCCTTCACAGTTTCTTTTCTCACCTCTTCTCTCTTCTTTTTGCGCTTCTCTGGCGGAGAACTCATTCCTCCGCTCCTCCTTTTCTTTTTAACCATAGTGAATCCCTTCTCCGTTTCTTTTTCCGTTGCCTTGTCCTGTACTACCTGGTCCACACTCTCATGACTCTCCTCCTGTTCTGTTAGTATCTTTCTTTGGGTGCACCATGCCTTCATGTGGCCCCTTTCTCCACATGGGAAACACACTGACGGCCTACCCTCCACAGTAACTCTCAGTCTCACATCTTCTGGCAGCACAATCTCTTCCACCACACTATTCAAGTCCTCCGTTGTTGCCTGAAACGTTAATTCGATACCATATCCCCAGTAACCTACCTTCTGGGTCCTTGTAGCCTTCAGAATCTTCCCGTCTTTCACATGATATATTATGGCTGTCATCAGCCATTCTTCTTTCAGTTTGGGTGGCACCTTACTCACTCGCACTTTGGCCACACGTTTGCCGCAGTACGAAGGCAAGAGCACCCATTCCTCTGTGGAGTGCTTTATTGTTTCCTCCTCCGTTGAGAAGCGCACCTCCATAATGGCATATCTTCTTTCTCTCGTAATGTATGTTGAGAATCTTTTTATATTCTTAACACATTCCTCTATGGTCTCTATTTGTGCAATTTCTATCTTTCTCGTAGCTGCCTTCATGGTTTTAAACATGACCGTTCTTTTCGTCACGTTGGCCGATAGCTTTTCGGGCGGTGTTAGCTTCAAAGTGTCTCCTTCCTTTGTTATTAATTTCTCACTTCTATCTTTCTAGGCTCCACTTTTATCTCGTGGACCTCCAACTCTCGCGTGTGTACCCCTTTGCTCGTTGCGGCCGCATAACTTGGGCCTGCCTCCGGCGCCTTCTCCATTTTCCCGCAATGGGAAACAAAACAACAATTAACGAATCAACAACGGCAATAATTCAAACAACAATTCAATCAATAATGGCAACAAGTCGATAAATAGTTCAACATAGACTCACGCAATAACTTCATAGAGACGGGATACCGCTAAGCAGTTCGCCCGGCGTGCTATCGTTTCTGCCGGCTCACTGCCTTTAATGAGAAGTTAGATGTGCGTGGACACAAGAACGAGAATACTAGTTCGTGATCAACTGTACACGGGTTGTTGCGATGCTGTATCGAGATGTTGTGACTGTAATGCGGAGCCGGTTGTGGATGTGATACTGAACCGGTCACTTGACACAGGAGTCTCGCAGGTTATATATTCACCGTTAATCCGTGGAGCTAACACACAAACAGTGAATCGAAGCGTTGAAACCTGGGCGAGTTATTTGTTATGCTGTGTACGTAGAGAGATGACGTTGGTGAGAAATTTGATGGTGGCAACGAAGACGGAGGTCGCTGGAACTGGCTATCTTGTGTGGTCAGAGGCTACACTTTAAAAGGTCTGAACCAAAAACTCTTATGACGAGAAGTTGAGTTTTTATAGGGAGCAGTCGGTTCAAACTGCGTTTGAAAACAGACTGTCTCACGTGATTTATTTGGAGGCTGCGATTGGTTATATCCTGCAATTGGCGCGACAAATTGCGCCAATACCGAGCAGAGTGGTGGACACAATGGGATCCAAATGGTGGTTCCATTACGTTCGAATATATATATAATAAATGGGAGAGAGAGATTACACTACACGTCTTTTCTCCATGCATGTTGCAATATTTCGGGTCATTGATTGTTAAAAAAAATTTTATTGATATAGGTTTGATCATTTTAACCCAGGGTTTTCTGCATGACAATACGTGTTTGTCAACTGTAACACGTAGACTTCGAAGTTTTTGGATTTTACATATACAAATGAAGTAGGTAAGAACGAATCCTAACTTCATACGCATACATGCACAAAAATGCATGCATGCATACATACAACTCGTACATTATAAATATTTCTCAAATTTAAAATGCGACACTTTTGTTATCGTGCGTGTATGTGAGTGAATACATGTATCTATGCATGTAGTGGAGGTGCAATGGCCTAGTGGTTAGGGCAGCGGACTCGCGGTCATAGGATCGCGGTTTCGATTCTCAGACCGGGGCGTTGTGAGTGTTTATTGAGCAAAAACACCTAAAAGCTCCACGAGGCTCCTGCAGGGGATGGTGACAAACCCTGCTGTACTCTTTCACCACAACTTTCTCTCACTCTTACTTCCTGTTTCTGTTGTACCTGTAATTCAAAGGGCCAGCCTTGTCACACTGTGTCACGCTGAATATCCCCGAGAACTACGTTATGGGTACACGTGTCTGTGGAGTGCTCAGCCACTTGCACGTTAATTTCACGAACAGGCTGTTGCGTTGATCGGATCGACTGGAACCCTCGACGGAGTGCCAACAACAACAAATACATGAAACAGAACACGCTTGCACACACACACACACTCACACATTAGCTTCCTCTTCCACTTCGACACATCAAAAGTAAATAAATAAAAACTTTTCAAGGAAACTAACGAACGGATGACAAGTCGCAAATGGAATTTCTGAGACTCAAAACGATTGATTGCCCACAAGCAAAAGGCAAATACTGTTGTTACCACAAATCACAAATGTGAAAGCGTTTGGATGTTATTGTTTTTGATGTAATTGTCATAATATTCAAAAAGTCAACAGCTAGTTGTCGTGTTGCTGTCGCCGGTAGTTCATTATGTTGATGTCAGCTCGGTTAAGCAGCTGCCTGCGTCATTTCACTGTCCGTCTGCCACTTCGTCTCTACTGTCTCTTGGGCTGTTTCTCATGCTCTCTCTGCTACATCCCAAACTTCGGTCAATATACAGTTTGAGACCCGTTAACGAAAACAAAAAAAAAAACCCTACTAGGTGTAAAAAACGTGTAGAAAACCAATATGAAAAAAAGAATTGTCCAAACTAACGGGGGCTGCCGAGAGGACTTTCGAAAAATTCACAAGATCCGATTTTTCCCTTATAACTTTCAGGAAAATGGATATATATTAATGAAATTTTATAGAAATACCGTTCAAATGGCACAAATTACAATTATAAAAAAAATTTCTAGGGAAAAATTTTTCCGAAGGGGTGAGGAGAGGACGGAAAATTCACAAGATCCGATTTCTTCCCTCATAACTTTCAGGAAAATTGATATCTTTTAATGAAATTTTGCAGAAACACTTTCCAAACGACATAGATTATGATTAATAAGAAATTTGTGAGGAAAATGTTTTTCCTGAAAGTTATGAGGGAAAAAATCGGATCGTGTGAATTTTCCGAAAGTCCTCTCCCCACCCGCCCCCATTCGTTTGCACAAATTTTTGTTTCCATATTCGTTTTCTACACGTTCTTTTACACGTATTGGACTGGCTTTTTTTTCGTTTCGGTGACCGGACGCTAAACTAGATCCTGAAAGTTATGAGGGGAAAACAAAACGGATCACATGAACTTCGCGACAGTCCTCTCTCTACCGCTTCGGAAAACATTTTCCCCGCAAATTTCTTCATAATCGTAGTCAAGGCGGCGCTGGCATCGGCCATGTTCGGATGGTGCTTTTTACGTGTAGCGATAAGTACCATTTATTAGTTTTAAAAATGATATTCTCCAAATCTTTGAATCTGTCTCTTTAATGACCACCAGTATGGCTTCTGCAGTGCCATATTCACTAAACACTTACCACCCTATGTCACACACCAATGAGCTCATATTGTTAAGAAATCCGCTGAAAGTAATGTTGTTGTCCTTAATGTCCACAAAGCTTTCAATCATATATGGCATTTGAATTTCTAATTCTAAGTGTCTGCACCTTAAGGTAGCCCATGTTTTCTTCACAATACCATTCCTTCTTCTAAAATCTCACAGCCACCCATCATTTACCTTAACATTAAGTCTCATGTGATTTTTCAAGGTTTCACATATAGATTTTAGCTCAAGACTTTGTATATTAACATCTTTGTTGAACGCATCACTTGTAAACTGCTTCTTCAATCTTAGTTTGTATCTTGTCCAAGTTTCAAGTGCTTTCTACTCTCCACTATAGAATTATACATACTATCATTTTGTATACATACTTAAGTAGATACGTGTTGAGAGCCTTCTAAACTGCAATATCTATCATAAGAAAGCATTTCTTATAGACATGTGGCATTAAAAATTCAGAAAAATACCAGGAACAGGTAAAGATCACCCAGTATTGGTGGTGAAATTCCTGGAACTAGATTTCTGCGTCCAACCCATGCTAGCATGGAAAGCGAACATTAAACGATGATGATGATGATATTCATCAGCAGCAAATATCTACATCATCTCATGTCAAGCAAACACCAGCTGCTAGCTTAATATTTAAACTAACTGAAAATAAATTGATGTTGCATTTAGGCAGAGTCATTAGCAAATTTGTATACAGATTGCTAATTTTCAATTATTGTTGCATTCATCACCAATAAGGAACTGAAGAAAACTGTTGTAATATAGCCTTTGATTCCATCAAACTTATATCGAAACAATTTGTTTTTCAAGACCATAAATTCCTCAAGTGCAAGTGGAATGCCTTGTTCTAATTCATTAATTGGCTCTAATTTCTATATGACATTTAAAGTCACATTCTTTTGATTTCTCAATAACTTGATGCTTTTTTAAATTGTAAGGACAGCAAAATTTTGAAAACATACAGTAATGATTTCAAAACCACCAAATCTCTGTATACAACACTGCATTAATTATAATCAAACTTTCAGGCCAAACAATACACAAAAAAAAAAAAAAACAATCTCCTCCCACCACCATCCCATTTTAGTACTTCAGTTTTTCTTTTCTCGATCAGCAGCTTTATACATGCATGTATATAGATATGTATGTTAGTGTGTATGTGTATATATTTATGAAGACACATAAACGAATGTGTGTGGACATGTATATACTCTTTACTGATCTCTAGATGAAACATGTTACAAGGTGTAAGTAAACTTTATATTTATTTGTACAAAGCTTCTTTCAGGCTTTCATTAGTCTGGGGCTATTGCAAAAGCCACTTGCCCAAGGTGCTACCCTGTAGAACTGTGCCCCAAATTATATGTTGGGAAGTGAACTTCTCAACCACACAGCCATACATGTAGCTATCTATACTATTAAAAGTGAGGTTCAATTTGCTTGCTTGCAATGTTACACAGCCAAACTGGTGCCTAATGGGAAAATACTTTGAAAGTAAAGTGTCCCTGAAATGTGAATGCGGAATAAAACAAGTTTTGCGTAAATCAGACTGGTAGTTATTGTGATATTCAGGATTTGGGGGTATAGATACCCAAAACAGTGCATAATGGGAAAATACTTCGAAAATAACTTCACCTTGAAAGGGAAGAAACTCTAACCTTTCCATTTGACACATTAAGATAGGCAAAATATTTTCAAGTAATAGCAGAGTGTGCAAGAAGTAGCAGCTAAATCTTTCCTTTTCTGGGGAAAAGAGCCATTTATGTGTGATTTCGATGTTACATTTGTTGAATATGATGGGCAAAATATTTTAAATTGAAAATGACTTCAAAAATACAGTAAATATTTTGTAAAAGACCCGTTGGTAACCTCAGTATGAAAGGAACCATTTACACGTAATTTCGATTTCCCATTCGTTGAAAACATATGAAATAACATGGAAAAGAGAAAAAAAAACAAGAAACAAAACTCCGTTGCTGGGAAACTCAGACTTCCTTGGTGAGCCAATGGGTCACGGGTAGTCTAGTATTATACATATTCCTGAATACTATTTTGTATACTCATTTAGAATAAAATGCCTCATACAGTCATCTGAAGTTTTGAAGGCTAACACACATACTTTTCCCTCCTCTGTGTGTGTGTGAATGTGTGTGTGTGCATGTATGTATGCATACATGTATGTATGTATGTATCTATGCATGTAGTGGAGGTGCAATGGCCCAGTGGTTAGGGCAGCAAACTCGCAGTCATAGTATCGCGGTTTTTTTGATTCCCAGACCAGGCGTTGTGAGTGTTTATTGAGCAAAAACACCTAAAGCTCCATGAGGCTCCGAGAGGGGATGGTGGCAAACCCTGCTGTACTCTTTCACCACAACTTTCTCTCACTCTTACTTCCTGTTTCTGTTGTGCCTGTAATTCAAAAGGTAAGCCTTGTCATACTGTGTCAGGCTGAATATCCCTGAGAACTACGTTAAGGGTAAACATGTCTGTGGAGTGCTCAGCCACTTGCACGTTAATTTCAAGAGCAGGCTGTTCCGTTGATTGGATCAACTGCAACCCTCGACGGAGTGCCAGCATGCATGTAAGTTCACTTCTGTTTTTAATTATATGAATTTTTCCTCTGAGAACAGAGTTGGTTTCTAACAAAGGATACAAAGAGCTATCAAAGTTCTAGATGACAAAAATAAAGTTACATTTGAAACTTGAGAAAAGTCTTGCATATTTTTACAGTCCCACTTACAGATTGTTTATAACATATGAATTAGCTAGCGGACTTCTTTTCCTGAAACCCCACCTTATTCAGACTGTCACTTGGTATTTACTTACAAAACTAGGAGCACCAATTATTATTGATACAAATGTGAATTTATAATCTGGATATAGGAACTGGAGGTTTCAAAGCAGTTACGTGTGTGTGTGTGTGTAGGTAGGTAGGTAGATAGGTAAGTATGTTGTTATTCAGTTTCATTTCAAGATTTCTTGCCAATAGAGAAACAACTAGTTTCTAACCAAGTTCCAAGGCTTTTTAGAGTGTCGGGTGTGTGTAAGAAGATGAAGACTGTTTATCATAATATAAAATTTATTTAGAATAGATGGTACAAACACAGTTTTTACATGATGTAAGAAATAAGATATCCATGTGTCTTGGATCCTTTTGAATGACAAGTAAGAGCTAATTAACTGCGAGAAAAATTGTGAAGGTAACAGAAACGTGTAGTGTCATGTGTGAGGTTTAGTCAGAAAATATATTCAGTTCGTGGCTTGGACTAACTGTAAAAAATTATAGCAGGTGCCAGCAAAGTTGGTAACATGACAGTTAATTTCCTTGTAGGCAGTGGCAATAGAATTAGTTGCTGAACAAGTGATAAAGCAGGAGAATGACGGTTGTCTGAAATCTATTAAGCAGGAATCATTGTAGCAATGATGATAAGAGGTCGGCTTAGGCAGATGTCATTAGAACGATGATAACCGCATGTGATCTGTGGCCTTAGGGAGAAGAGAGATTCATGCTCCTTGGTGTCCAAAATGGAAAGAGAGAAAGAAACAGAGAGAGAGAGCGCCAAAAAAACCTTGGAATATATAGGAGTCGGCTACCATGCCACCTGTTGGTGTTTTCCATCAAAGGGACATAATTCATCTATTTTCACTATGCTACATCATCATCCTCTGAGACCATTGTTGGTAACTTTGTAGAATTTGTAGGAGAGCAGAGCAGAGCAATGGCACAAAGGCAGAGGAAAGGGAAAAAAATGTAAAAACCTAATTTCTGTTCTCACTGGGAAGAAAAATACCTGTCCCATCTTGTTGAGCAGAGAGAGTGGTCTCTCTGTGGCAGAAAATGAAAGCCAGCAGTCAAAAGTACAAATCCAGAAATGCATGGATGTACCAGCACCAATTGTAATAAAAAATGCAGGAACTGAAAATGGAAAGTGCAAATATATGCAGCATCTCTGTCAAAGGTAACACCATTTGCAGAGTCTGATGCAAAAAAAACCTTGAGCTAAAAGCTGTGCACCACAGACTAAGCATTCAAAAAGAGGTATTGGATAGGAGATCACAGCATTAGAAAGCATGCTGGTGAATTAATGTGCATGCGAATACGAACATACAAGCAGGAGGAAAATAGAAAGTGTACAAAAAGCAATTGAAAATGCAACTAGAAAACATAGAAGCAATGTACAATTTAAATTCAGTCCATGTAGAAGTTGAAAATAAAGCATGCAAGAGAATGTGCAGAAAAACGGTGCAGTTTGTTGCATAAGGAAAACAATAGTTCAAAATTCAATATGCAAATGACAGGGTGCGTAGTAAAAGGAATATGCAATAAAAAAAGAAGGCATATAAATCAGTACAAATGCACATAGAAACATAGTGAGGTGGGAATGCACACTCGAATAAGAAAATCAAACAAATTACATGCAACAGAAAATACAGCAATTAAAAGTATACAAGAGTCGGGCACTAAGAAGATAGTTCAAATGAAAGCAGCTTTGCATAATTTTTTAGGCCAATGAACTCGTCTTCCAGAACATGTGGAAGTGACATAAGTCATTGAAGAGATAGGTGACTGAGGTTTCGGAGGTGTTGGTGAAGTTGTGGTGTTTGTTGTTTGAAGAGGTGTGTGATGAAGGGGAATATTTGGCTCTGTAGTGAGGGCTTCAGAGAAAGCACGCTTCACTCTGTCAATCGAAACTGTGTGTTTTTTTCCACTAATGTTTATGGTAAAAAGCTCGTCCGTACATACACACAGTAAGGTCCAGTGTAAGGTTGTGTGAGAGGACCTTTCACAGAGTCTTTACGTAAAAACACATGCATCCAGGAAGCAATATCAGAAAAAACAGCAGAAGATACAGTTTGTCACCGAGAGGACATTGGTGGAAGGTCAGACAAATAAGCCTGTGAACGATGTACATATGTTGTTGGGTCGTGGGTGGATAAATCCTCAGGTGCCAACATCTGACCAAGAAGAGACAATGGAACACCAAAGAGTAGCTTGGCTGGTGAATATCCCAAATCCTCTTTCACCAAAAGGCAACAACCCAAAAGAACAGGTAGGTTCTTTTGGATGTTTCACACCTAAAATCTGTGAAAGTTTTTTAAAGAATTGTCTCCTACGGTCAGTCATGATGCTTAACGGGACACCAAACCACGACATCCAACTTGAGACTAGAGCTTGGGCTGCCGACTCTGTAGAGATATCACATAATGGAACAGTCTCAGGCCAACGCGAAAGACGGTTGACACATGTAAGAATGTAGCTGAAACCACAGCTAAAGGGCCAAGGACCAACCAGGTCTATATGGAAATGTTGAAAATGAGCATCTGGAGGTTCAAAAGTGCCAAGGGGGGCGCAAATGTGCTTGTGTACCTTAGATTGCTGGCATTGTAAATAAGAGTAAGACCATGCAGTAATATGCCAATGCATATTCGGCCAGAAAAAAATGAGCTGCAATAAGCTTTACAGAGGTCATGATGCCAGGGTGTGATAGCATATACAAGGTGTTAAAAACAAGTCTTCGGTGTCACTCGGGAACTAAATGACACAGAAAATCGGTTGAAACATCACATAATATAGGTCGGTCAGCAGTTGGCAATGAAAGGTATTCAAATTTACGGTGTGCAAATTCATCAGATGAGGTATCCAGCGAACTCAAAGCGGGTTGGTCAGCAGCTAAAGTAGACAAATTAATCTCAGCAGCAGATGACAAGAAACGTATGAGAAGCTGCAATAGGGTATCAGCCACTATATTACTGGAACCAGAAGTATACCGGATATCACTAGTAAACTGTGATATGAAATCCAATTGCCGGGTTTCTCTTGGTGAGTACTTGTCCACTTTTGATAATAAAGCGAATGTGAGAGGATTATCATCAGTGAAAATTGTGAATTCTTAACCCTTGAAAAAATGACAGAAATATTACACAGCTAGGAAAATGACCAACAGTTCTCTGCCAAACATGCTATAATGAGATTCAATGAGTTTGAGCTGGCAAGAGAAGAAAGCCAAAGGTTGCATCCTATCATGGTAAGACTGTTGAAGAACAGCACCAACTGCAGTATCAAATGCATCAATAGAGAGAGAGAAGCAAGTACTCTCAGACAAGTTTTCCAGTTCATCTTTCATTGTTTGAAAAGCTTGCAGGTGCAATGGTGTAAGAGAAATAACCTCGTTCTTTTTTTGTTTTTTTTCCTATTTTGTAACACCTGAGTTAAAGGGGCCAGTTTCACAGTATACTGCAAGATGAACCGGCAGTAAAAGTTTACCAATTCCAAAAAGCAGCAAAGCTGCCGAAGAAATGTAGGAGAAGCAAGACTTTGTATAGTCTGAATTTTCTCAGGAACAGGTCGAATTCTGGTGCTGTCTGTCAGATGCCCCAAAAATTCCAAAGAGGAGGAACCAAAAACACATTTGGCAGGGTTTAATTTCACTTGGTACGTATTTAAACGCTGGAAGAGCAGTGTTAAGTGTTTCTCAGGAGTAGAACCAGCGATTAGTAGGTCATCTATGTATGCAAACACAAAATGCAACCCACAAGGGACCTCATCCATGAATCTCTGGAACATATTATCTGCATTTTTAAGTCCGAAAAGCATGGAAAGGGATTCGAAGGACTCGGATGAAGTGACGATAGCAGTCTTCGGTATATCATCCAGGTTAACAAAAATCTGGTGATATGCCCTTACTAGGTCTATCTTTGAAAATACTGTGCAACCGTGCAACCATGCCGTCAAAGCATAATGGTCATGATACCAACAATATGGCGAAGCAGTGGGAGAAAACGAATGCCGTCCAGAAGATGAACGGCTAGAGGACCTGTAGTGGTGAAAATTTTAAACAGAACACAATTTCCTGACTTCCTTAGTCAATTCCAAAATAGCTTGAAGAGCTACTGCTTGTGTGGAACTGCTGTCGACTGCAGAAGGAGGAACAGAAGAAGTTGCAGCAACTACTTTATTGTCCACTGGTACATTGACAGAGAATTCTATAATTTTGTCAGAAGAAAAAGCTAGTTGGTCCGCTGAACTGACCTCAACCATGGGTGCCAAAATCAACTGAATGTTACATGGCAACTAGGAGAAGAAAAGTTAGAACTGCCCTCAGGAGAAATGTCAGTCAAGTTGACACATCCTTGAAAATTTTCAGACAGTCGCCTATCTCCCAAACGTTCATCATCAAGCAGCTTGGACCTACTGTAACAAATTATAGCAGATGCCAGCGAAGTTGGTAACATGACAGTTAATTTCCTTGTAGGCTGTGGCAATAGAATTAGTTGCCGAACAAGTCGCCATGATAAAGCAGGAGAACGATGATGGTCTGAAATCTTTTAAGCAGGCATCATTGTAGCAATGGTGATAGAAGTCAGCTTAGGCAGACGTCGTTAGAACTATGGTAACCACATGCGGTCTGTGGCCTTAGGGAGAAGAGAGATTCATGTTCCTTGGTACCCAAAATGGAAAGAGAGAGAGCCAAAAAAACCTCGGAATATATAGGAGTCAGCTGCCATGCCACCTGTTGGCGTTTTCTAGCAAATGAACGTAATTCAGCTAGCTTCGCTCTGCTACAACTTCTTCACAGGAATTTCGACAATACCAACAGGGTATTTTTACATGTATGTGTGTATATGTGCACTATTTGGAGTCAGAGCATACACAGATTTGTATGTTTTGTTTTATGTATGTATTCTCATGCATATAGTTGCATTAGACATTTGCAGATATTTAAATGATAAAATTCTGGGAAGTTTTACAGATTTTTACTGTTCCAGTGATGGCTTGGATCTGTAGTCTTCAAATCAGCTTTCTCCTTTCTGGTTTTGAGAAGCTTAATTTCTCTAGACTGGTATTTAGACAGTGTGTTACATATCCCAGTGCCCCATTAATTACAAGTATAAACCTGAACTTGTAATCTGGATAAAGTAATTGCAGATTTCTCAATAGTTCAGCGTAGGTATTCTCTTTTTCAATGATCTTCAGCTTTATGTCAACATCTACTGAGCAGCTGATTTCCACAACTGTACACAGTTTCTCTTCTCTGTCCCAAATCATTATATCAGGTCTATTGTGTTTACATTTTATTGAGGTTTTCACTTGGACATTCTACCAGTACTCCTTTTTATTATGGGTAGCTATGGCTTCACCATTCTGTAGGTTCTTATTTCATTGTCCTCGGGGTTATACTTTCAATGGATCTCGTTATACAGTGTCCAGCTAAAACATCATGTCTCATCGGTAGATAATACCATGATGACATTTTTGGACAACTGCTTATGATGTAGATGATATCTTTGATGTTAACTCCACAAAGTCTACATTGGTTGTCACATTTTATTACTTTTCCTGCATCTCTGTCCCTTTTGTGCATCAGGTATTTAGTTGATATTTCCTGTTCCTGGATTGCAAACAAATACCCTTCAAAGTGGCGGGTAGTAGTCCGGTTGTTGGTTCATGGTAGACTGCTTTGATGATCAATGTTACTATCATCTCTGAGCTTTCTATTAATATATCCACACATGGTCTTCTGCTCATATACACTCATCCTTTCATCTGATGATATATTGCAGTAGAGCCGTGTGAATTTGGGCATGTATTTAAAGTTATCAGACAAGGAATGCTATTCAAAGAGCTACCTTCCAAGTTTTATGATGTTATCAGCCTCATGTATGCAAACTTGGTCAAGGGATATACTTCAACACTTGGTGGTTAATAGATGTTGCAGAAGGGATATGATATAACATTCGAAGGCATTTTGGATCAATGTTAAGCCTCTGCCACCTTGTTTTCTTTTTAGTCAGAGTTGGTCTACATCACTGTTGATGTGGAAATTATGTGTCCTTGTTAGTATCTTCTAGGTTTTCACATCAATGGTTTGGATCCCATCAAGCATGCAATCAAGCGACCCAAATGTTGGTATGAGAACTGGCACTGCAAACACATTGTGGACCACTGTTTTATTGAATGCAGAGAATTTTGTGGTCCAAATTTTCTTTATTCAGCTGTAATATTCTTTTGTTACAGATACCATTGTAAGATATCTTTTCATCCACCCCCAGATACCTGTAACATTCCTCATCAGATAGAGGGGAAACAGTCAAGTCATTGATGGAGATGTTGCTAGTCTGCTTTACAGATTTCCCTATTTTCATAACCATATCCTGACCAAACTCCAGCCCTATATCCTTTGAGAATGTAGTAACCAGGTCAAGGCTCTTTTTTCATCTTGTACATATTCTTTATATATAGACTCAAGTCATCCACAAAGAAATAGCACATAATTTTGGTATTTCTCTTTCCTTGTGAACCAGTGAGATATCCTTCAGACTTCAACATTAATGAGAAGGGGTTTACAGAAAGTATAAACAATATCACAGAGAGGCTGTCTCCTTGGAATATGCCTCTGTGATACTGCATTCTATCAGTGATAATAAAGTCACTCCTTGTGTTTAAATTCGAGATGGTGGCCCATGATGAAGTCAGGTCAGCTCTGGCTTTGACTGTGCTCACTGGAACTTTAGCAAGTTGTAGGGCTTCTAGCATCCATGAGTTGGGAACAGAGTCAAACACTTTCTTGTAGTCTAGCCACATTGAAACTAGGTTCTTTCTATGCCCCCACACCTCTGATACCACAGTTTTGTTGATTAACAATTGCTTAGCACATCTCCAGACTCTCTTCTTCCCAGCTGCTAGTTCTGCTGTGATGATGTTATTGCCTTCATGTGTTTGTGCGTGTGTGTGTACTATGGTATTATTATCACAAACCACAAAAATGTGACAAAGACTGCATAGAAGGCAACCTGAAGGAACAGCATATCAATGTAAGGCACTGAGAAGATTTAGCTTTCAAAAGAGCTGAGTGGAGGAAGTGTACAAAGGGAGGCTGTGAAACTTTTGAAGAGTGTCACTTTGAGCAGGAAACCCTAAGGCATTGGCTTTGGAGGGGCTGTCATCAGAACCATAATGAGAACATAAAGTGAGGTGGGTGTGAAACATGTGGCCATGCACTCCTTTCTAAGGTTGGATATGTCAACCATTTGAAGTTCCATGAAAGATCAACAGCATGCAACACACTTTCTCCAAGACCAGGCGAATTTGGTATGTATAGTGTGTGAAAGGACCTGCAAATTAATTTCGTGAGTGAATTCACAGAGACTATATTTCACAGTAATCAGATCAATCCAGTGGAAGTTACAACTTTTGTCTGTCATCTATGCTTCAAACCATGTGAATCTGCAGCAGGCCTGAGTAGTCAGAATAGCTAGAATATATACTTCAGCTTCAAGTTGCTGACTCTCAAACAAAGCTTGACTAAGATCCACAATAGAATATTGCTTCCATTTCTGGGAAGGTGCTGCTACTTAACACAGAAATCAACTAGACTCCATCATGAGGAGGATCACCTTCTGACAGACATGAAATCATTCACCGACCTCTAGAACACAAACATGTTGTCTTTACAATCTTCCTTTTCTAACACTTCCATACCATGTTTGTTTATAACACATGTAATTCATTGATGTAAGGGGTCTTTGAGATACCACAGAGTTTTGGCCTTATTGTGTGTCTCAGTCAACAAATCTAAAGACAAGCAAGTTATATCAACTTGCCTAACTTGCTTGTCTTTACATTTACTCATATATATATATATATATATAT
>NC_068985.1:78568626-78569317 GCF_001194135.2 Octopus bimaculoides
TATATATATATATATATATATATATATATATATATATATTTATAGATATAGATATATATATATATATATATATCATCATCATCATTGTTTAATGTCCGCCTTCCATGCTAGCACGGGTTGGATGATTTGACTGAGGACTGGCGAACCAGATAGCTGCACCAAGCTCCAATCTGATCTGGCAAAGTTTCTACAGCTGGATGCCCTTCCTAACGCCAACCACTCTGAGAGTGTAGTGGGTGCTTTTACGTGCCACCAGCATGAGGTCCAGTCTGGCAGTACTGGCAACAGTCATGCTCAAATGGTGTCTTTTACATTTCACCTGCACAGGAGTCAGTCCAGCGGCGCTGGCAATGACCTCGCTCGAATGTTTTGTTCACATGCCACCGGCACAAGTGCCAGTGAGTCAATGCTGGTAATGATCATGCTCAAATGGTGCTTTTTACATGCCATCGACATGGAAGCCAGACCACTGCTCTGGCAGTGATCTCACTTAGATGGTGCTGTTAGCACTCCACTGGCACGGGTGCCAGTCATCAAATTTGGTTCAGTTTTGATTTCACTTGCCCCAACAAGACTTCGCAAGCAGTGTTTAGTGTCCAATGAGGGAAGGTTGGCATGGGTGCCAGTCATCGAATTTGGCTCAATTTTGATTTCACTTGCCTCAACAGGTCTTCGCAAGCAGGGTTATATA
>NC_068985.1:78571505-78579164 GCF_001194135.2 Octopus bimaculoides
GTATAGTTGCCCACCGCCATGGGTGTGCGTGCATATGGTTCTGCTAATTACAGCTTAATGGTAAAGTTCAAAAGTCTTCGTTTTGGCGCGCCAATTCCAGGAATATATCCGCAGAAACTATTTACTGCGTCGAATATATTCAGAATGAGAACATGAGTAATGGGTAAATATTATTATAAGATCTGGTAATTAGTCATATATTAATATATTAATTAATATCAATTAATTATCAGGGGGCCGTGTGTGAGTGTGAGTGTGTGTGTGTGTGTGTGTGTGTGTGTGTGCGTGTGCGTGTGTATACTAGCTGAATAGCCCATCATTGCCGGGCAATTTTTACAATAGAATGTCTTATATATAAAGTTTTGTTTATTCTATGTCAGACCATGCCTTCCCCAATTGATAGGCCTCTTGATCAGGATAGATTTGTACAATTTTTCACAAAAGACTTTGTTGAGAATTTTTTTCCTTTTTAAATTATTTACATGTCTGTCTGACCATTTCACATGACTTTATTCATTAAAACTTATTAAAACTTCAGAAATTCTTACAACTTTAGTTGTAATGCTTTGCATTTTTTTTGTTTAATAAAAATTCCTCCTCCTAACGATTTTGTTTTCATTTTGTGATAGACAGCTATCATGCAGAAAATGCCAGTTTCCAGATCTTGTTTTCTGATTTGGTAAAATTTATTATACTTTAAACTACAGTACCATTTTTCTGCAAATTTTCCAGAACAAATAAATAACAAAATCAGATTTAACATGGGAAATTATTTCAATATAACAATTTTGAAAATTTTGATGTGATTTTAAAATCTCACAATATGTGACAGTGACAGGGAAGACCCTACAAAAGTAGACAGACAGACAGTTATAGGACGTCACACACACACACACACACACACACACACACACACACACACACACACACACACATTTACAAACATACACACAGGTAATCACGAGTTGAAAATGGTGTATAGTAGACATATGTATATATATGTATGTATGTGTGTAGAAAAGCAACCTAAAAAGTTACGTATTCCTCCCTTGGCATTTTAAAAGTTGTGTGTGTGTGTGTCTGTGTGTGTAGATATGTATGCATGTATCTATGTATTTACGAAAGTATGTATGCAGTGTCACATGTATATGACATCCCATTGCCACTTCATATTTATCACTTACAGAATGCTGTACTCCCCTTCTCTGTTATCAATCACACTCATTCTGCTACTATGTTTCCCTCAGACTAATACTTTTTGCACCCTTCTCATATAATTCACTCAAACCCCGACTAGGGTTCACATTACAGATTTTTATTGACATCTAATTCACCTATTATTGAACTGAATGTTAGTGTAACACATAAATAAACTTTTCCCACTTTCAACCTGTGTATATTGAAGTGAATCTTGTAGTGGCTGGACGTATAAAAAAAAAAAACAGGCAGTAAGTAAAAATATCCAAAAAACACAGTAGCCAAGCAAAAGAACACACTGAATAAACCACATGCAGTTGAAAAATACATTTATTAGAGATGACTCAGAAGTTGTTGCTCTTCCGCAAACAGCAGTACATTTCTTCAGCTAAATACATGCTGTTTCTAGCATATTCCAGGTGACATTTGTGCCTCCCCACTTATTTTTATCCTAAATTTCTTCTGATTCCTATGTTTTTGAGAGAGGAAATTAGGATTTCATCCAACAAACACATTCTCAATATTTTAATTTTCTCCCTCCCCAATTTCATCATTTCTTCATTTTGAAACATTGGGAGGTTTTAGCTTTTTGAAAGCAGTGAGGTGATGGGTGGGCAAGGTGGGGGAAGGGACATTGAGTGTTTCTTTCAGAAAAATTAAACTTTAGAAAAAAATATATTTCCTAGATTCGTAATCATTTCAATCATTTTTGTATTCAATTCTTTATTTCTAGTTGTATTATATGTGCAAAGTATGTTTGCCATCATTTGTAACTGGTAAGAAGACCCTCATTGTAAATATGACCTCTTGAAATTGTAGGGAAATTTGGTCTAAATAAGTCTTGGTTAAGATGAAATTCCTTAAATATTCTTTGTGGCACTTGAAGGACTTAGCACCACCAAACATCTCAAAATTTAATTTTATGAAGGAGAAAGAAAATGTTTAATAAAGACGTATAATAATTTACATGTAGGAATTCTTTTGAGACATGGAATGCATTTCATGGATTATCTAAGAATAAGATCATTGAGAAATATTGCCTTACAGCATCAGATGAAGAATTAAAAAAAAATATCCAGAGACGTGTTTAAAAAATGGAAAAGTATCCTAGTGCCCTGTTAATATCCTTATTTGAATTGAACTCAGTACCTATTTATTCACCAGTACTTTTTCAATAATTTGGTCACTGATTTACTATGCCTGTTCTATATCTCTTCTTTTTCTACAATAACAGTCACTGCTTCTTTTAACTTTATTTCCTCTCTACTGCTCCCACATAAACCTACTTATGCCACCTTTTTCTAAACCTCTCACCACACCTGCTTAGTTTCACCAGAACCTTGTACTAAATACTTCTCCAATCCTTCCTAACTAAAACTTTAACCTTTTTCCATTTAAATTTATGCTAATCTAAAACCATTGCCTTCATTAGCCATATTGTACCCCATCAAATAAGCTCAGAAAAGCTTTTGGGCACTTTTCTCTTTTATTCATCAATCAAAGAATCTTACCTAGGAGGGTTCTTCTTTGAAATCTGTTTTACCTTGGGCTTCTTGGTTGTAAATCCCAGTTTGATGTTCCTGGTGACTTGTCATATTCTTCTTTCTGTTGTGACGTTTCTTAGTTTCAGGTTTTTCTTGGTAGTCAGTCTTAGATTCCTGTTCTAAGGGATATCATAGTTTGGCCTTCTTGGTAGCCTGTCCCAGTTTGTTATTCTTCTTGGTGGCATCTTTTAGTTGCATGTTCTTGTGGGTATATATTAATTTGATCTTCTTGGTACTCTGTCTCAGTTTGGTATTCTTCCTGGTGGTATTTTGTTTTGCATGTTCTTGGGGTTATACCTTAGTTTGACCTACATGGCAGTCTGTCTCACTTTGGTGTTCTTGGTACTATATTTTTGTTGCATGTTCTTGGGGGTATAACTTAGTTTGACCTTCTTGTTACACTGTCTCAGTTTGATATTTTTCTGGACTACTGATACACTGCCATCTACTTCAGATCCCTTTAATGTCGAGTAGATAGGTCACACCTGATTTTAATCGAAATTTTTGGTTAAAAAAAGTGCAAACTATCCATGAATATATATGGTAATCATGCCTTATCTTGTAGCTTTGAGATTTTAATGTGATTGCTTATTTTAGAATGAAATTGAAGATAGGTGTGAGAGACTGGATTTGGCTGGCTTGAATATAAAATAGGTAGAATATCTAGGCCAGATATGGCTGGTTTAAAGGCTAAATGGTTAATTCTGATCCTTGTAGAATCTTATTTATTATCAATATATGTTGATATATGAATGAAATCAATAAAGTGCAAAGTGTGATTTATCATTCAATAGCTTGGCAGTAGCTGATATGCACACCAAAAATCAGTGATAATGCGGTGGTGCTGGAGGTGGGGAGGGTGGCAATATGAGGTGCATTATTTTCAACAATAGCATAGAAGCATTTCAGGATACAAATTTCACCATCCCAACAACCCAGTGGCCCTCTTGTTATTAGTCAAAATGAAAATTTGTGGTGCACAAAATTGGATATATTGATTTCCATGATTGAGCCAATTCTTCTAATATGCACAAGAGTCTTACCTAGCAGCATTGGAGGCCCTGGCTGAGTCAGTGTTTTGGTTCTACAGAATTTACTTATTGACAGCAAAGCACAACATAACATACATCAGAATTGGGACCCTAAGCAGTCCTAGTTAGGACTCTTCATTTGAAGTTCTTGGTGAAAGGTCTTAATCTTCTTTGTTTTAGCAAAGTATCTTAGTTTTAGGTTTTTTTGTTTTTTTTTTGGTAGCAACATTTAGAATCTTGTTCTGGATGGTATATCTAAGTGTAGCCTCCTTGGCAGTCCGTCTCACTTTGGTGTTTTCATGGCATATTTTTATTGCATGTTCCTGTAAGTATATCTTACTTTTACTTTCTTAGAGCTCTGTCTCACTTTGGTGACTTAGTGGCATATTTTTGTTGCCTATCTTGGGGGTATATCTTAGTTTGGCGTTCATGGTAGTCTGCTTATTTTGATGTTCTTGGTGGCATATTTTTGTTGCATGTGCTTTTGGGTATATTGTACTTTGACCTTCTTGGTACCCTGTCTCGGTTTGGTATTCTTCTTGGGGGCATATTTTTGTTGTATGTTCTTGGTGTTATATATTAATTTAGTCTTCTTGATAGTCTGTCTCACTTCAGCGTTCTTTGTGGGATATTTATGTTGTATGGTCTTAGGAGTATATCTTAATTTGGACTTCTTAGTAATCTGTTTCCCTTTGATGTTCTTGGTAGTATAATTTTGTTGCATGTGCTTGGTGGTATCTTAATTTGGCCTTCTTTGTAGTCTGCCTCACTTGGGGACATACTTTTGCTGCATATTCATGGGGATATATCTTAATCTGACCCTCTTGGTGGTCTATATGACTTCGGTGTCCTTATAAGTAAATATTTGTAGCATGTGCTTGGGGGTATATCATAGTTTGACCCTCGTGGTACTCTGTCTCAGTTTGGTATTCTTCCTGGTGGGATATTTTAATTGCATGTGCTTGAAGGTATATCTTAATTTGGCCTTTATCGAAGTCTGTCTCAGTTTGGTGTTCTTGGTGGCATATTTTTGTTGCATGTCCATGGGCGTATATCTTAACTTGATCTTCTTGGTAGTCTATCCCACTTTGGAGTTCTTGGTAGTATATATTTGTTGGTGTGTTTGGGGGAATATCGTAGTTTGAACCTCATAGTACTCTGTCGCAGTTCAGTATTCTCTTTGGTTGCATATCTTTGTTCCTCATTCTTGGTGGTATATCTTAGTTTGGCCTTCTTCATAGTCTGACTGATATTGGTGTTCTTTATGGAATACTTTTGTTGCATGTGCTTCGGGGTATACCTTAATTTGGTCTTCTTGGTAGTCTGTTTCACTCTGGTATTACCGGTGACATATTTTTGTTGCATGTGATTAGGAGTATATCTTAATTTGGCCTTCTCAGTAGTCTGTCTCCTTTTGGTGTTCTTGGTGACATATTTTTGTTGCACATGCTTGTGGGTATATCTTAATTTGGCCGTCTTAGAAGTCTGTCTCATTTTTGAGTTCCCAGTGACATATTTTTGCTGCATGTGCTTGGTTTTATATTGTAGTTTGACACTATTTGTACTATGTCCCAGTTTGGTATTTTCTTCTTGGCATACTTTTGTTCCATGTCTCTGGAAGTATGTGGAAATTTGGTTTTCTTGAGAGTCTGTCTCACTTTGGTGTTCTTGGGGGCATATTTTTGTTCCACGTGCTGGGGCGTGTGTCTTAATATGGCCTTCTTGGTAGTCAGTCTCACTTTGGTGTTCTTTGTAGTATACTTTTGTTGCACGTGCTTGGGGATATATCTTATTATGGCCTTCTTGGTAGTCTGTCTCACTTTGATGTTCTTGATTGTATATTTTTGTTGCATGTGCATGGGGGTATATCTTAATGTGGCCTTCTTCATAGTCTGTCTCACTCTGGTGTTCTTGGTGGAATGTTTTTGTTGCATGTTCTTGTAGGTATATCTTAATTTGGCCTTCATTGTAGTCTGTCTCACTTTGGGGTTCTTCATCCAATATTTTTGTTGCATGTGCTTCGAAGTGTACCCTAGTTTGATGTTCTTGAGACTCTGTCTCTGATTGGTGTTCTTGGTGACACCGTTTTGTTGCATGTTCTTGGGTGTACATCTTAATTTGTTCTTCTTGGTAGTCTTTTTCCCTTTGGGGTTCTTGGTGGCATTTTTTTCTTGCATGTGCATAGGGGCCTCTCTTAATATGGCCTTTTGGATAGTCTGTCTCAGTTTGGTGCTCTTGGTGGCATATTTTTGTTGCACGTGCTTTGGGGTATATCTTATTATGGCCCACTTGGTAGTCTGTCTCACTTTGATGTTCTTGGTAGTATATTTTGGTTGCAGGTGCTGCTGGATATATCTTAATATGTCCTTCTTGGTAGTCTGTCTCACTTTGGTCTTCTTGGTGGCTTACTTTTGTTGTACGTTCTTGGGGGTATATCTTATAATGGCCTTCTTGGTAGTCTGTCTCACTTTGATGTTCTTGGTAGTATATTTTTGTTGCATGTGCTTGGGGGTATATCTTAATATGGCCTTCTTGGTAGTCTGTCTCACTTTGGTGTTCTTGGTGGCATATTTTAGTTGCTCGTGCTTGGGGGTATACCTTAATATGGCCTTCTTGGTAGTCAGTCTCACTTTGGTATTCTTGGTAGTATATTTTTGTTGCATGTGTATGGGGGTATATCTTAATATGACCTGCTTGGTAGTCTGTCTCACTTTGATGTTCTTGATGGCTTACTTTTGTTGTACGTTCTTGGGGGTGTCTCTTATTATGGCCTTCTTGGTAGTCTGTCTCACTTTGGTGTTCTTGGTGGTTTACTTTTGTTGTAGGTGCTTGGGGGTATATCTTAATATGGCCTTCTACATAGTCTGTCTCACTTTGGTGTTCTTTGTGGTATATTTTTGTAGCACATGCTTGGGGGCGTATCTTAATATGGCCTTCTTGGTAGTCAGTCTCACTTTGGTGTTCTCGGTAGTATATTTTCATTGCATTTGCATAGGGGTATATCTTAATATGGCCTTCTTGATAGTCTGTCTCACTTTGATGTTCTTTGTAGTATACTTTTGTTGCACGTGCGTGGGGGTATATCTTATTATGGCCTGCTTGGTAGTCTGTCTCACTTTGATGTTCTTGATAGTATATTTTTGTTGCATGTGCATGGGGGTATATCATGATATGGCCCGCTTTGTAGTCTGTCTCACTCTGGTGTTCTTGGTGGAATGTTTTTGTTGCATGTACTTGAGAGTATGACTTAATTTGGCCTTTTGGGTAGTCTGTCTCACTTTGATGTTCTTGGTAGTATATTTTTGTTGCAGGTGCTGCTGGATATATCTTATTATGGCCTTCTTGATAGTCTGTCTCACTTTGGTGTTCTTGGTGGCTTAATTTTGTTGCATTTGCACGGGGGTATATCTTAATATGGCCCTCTTGGTAGTCTGTCTCACTTTGATGTTCTTGGTAGTATATTTTTGTTGCATTTGCACGGGGGTATATCTTTATATGGCCCGCTTGGTAATCTGTCTCACTTTGATGTTCTTGGTAGTATATTTTTGTTGCAGGTGCACGGGGGTATATCGTAATATGACCTTCATGGTAGTCTGCTTCACTTTGATGTTCTTGGTAGAAACTTTTCGTCGCATGTGCACGGGGGTATATCTTAATATGGCCCTCTTGGTAGTCTGTCTCACTTTGATATTCTTGGTAGTATATTTTTGTTGCATTTGCACGGGGGTATATCTTAATATGGTCCTCTTGGTAGTCTGTCTCACTTTGATGTTCTTGGTAGTATATTTTTGTTGCATTTGCACGGGGGTTTATCTTAATTTGGCCTTCATTGTAGTCTGTCTCACTTTGGGGTTCTTCATCCAATATTTTTGTTGCATGTGCTTCGG
>NC_068985.1:78579475-78582157 GCF_001194135.2 Octopus bimaculoides
GGTCCTCTTGGTAGTCTGTCTCACTTTGATGTTCTTGGTAGTATATTTTTGTTGCATTTGCACGGGGGTATATCTTAATATGGCCCTCTTGGTAGTCTGTCTCACTTTGATGTTCTTGGTAGTATATTTTTGTTGCAGGTGCACGGGGGTATATCTTAATATGGCCCGCTTGGTAGTCTGTCTCACTTTGATGTTCTTGGTAGTATATATTTGTTGCAGGTGCACGGGGGTATATCTTAATATGGTCCTCTTGGTAGTCTGTCTCACTTTGATGTTCTTGGTAGTATATTTTTGTTGCATTTGCACGGGGGTTTATCTTAATTTGGCCTTCATTGTAGTCTGTCTCACTTTGGGGTTCTTCATCCAATATTTTTGTTGCATGTGCTTCGGGATGTACCCTAGTTTGATATTCTTGGCACTCTGTCTCTGTTTGGTGTTCTTGGTGACACTTTATTATTGCATGCTCTTGGGTGTATATCTTAGTTTGGCCTTTTGGGTAGTCTGTCTCTGTTTGTTGTGGTTGGTAGTATATTTTTGTTGCATGTGCTTGTGGGTATATCTTAATCTGGTCTTCTTGGTAGTCTGTCTCACTTTGGGGTTCTTGGGTGCATTTTTTTCTTCCATGTGCTTGAGAGTATATCTGAATTTGACCTTCTCGGTAATCTGTCTCCCTTTGGTGTTCTTGGTGACACCTTTTTGTTGCACGTTCTGGAGTGTATATCTTAATTTGGTCTTCTCGGTAGTCTGTCTCACTTTGGTGTTCTTGGTGGCATATTTTTTTTGCATGTGCTTGGCGATATATTGTAGTTTGATCTTCTTGGTGCTCTGTCTCACTTTGGTATTCTTGGTGACATCTTTTTGTTGCACGTTCTTGAGTGTATGTCTTAATGTGGCCTTTTAGGTAGTCTGCCTCATTTTGATGTTCTTGGTGAAATATTTTTGCTGCATGTGCTTGTGGATATATCTTAGATTGACCTTCTTGGTAGTCTATCCGAGTTTGGTAGCAGTTTTTAATTTTACATTTTTCTTCGTAGTCAGTCCCAGATTCTTTTCCTTGGTAACACCTCTTAGTTTGGTCTCGGTACCTTAGCTCATTTACACCTTCAACATATTCTATCTTAGTTTTGTCCTCTTCAGGGTATTTTATGCCAAATTGGTGTCCTCGTTGGTATTTTACCTCAGTTTTGTTTTGTCCCTGTCTTATATCAATTTGATCTTTTGAGTGTCTTATCTCAGTTTGGCCTTTTACATGTGGTCTAATCTTAGTTTGGGCTTCTTTTACCACTTGGTGATCTACCATAGTGTGGCCTTCTTGATGGTCTGTCTTCGTTGAAGTTTGTAATGGACAACAAGCCTTAAAAAAAAATAATATATCATATGCATACATTTCTCATTATCTAATTTCATCTTCTTCATCATCATAATCATCATTATTATTTAGATTGTACAGGCATCTCCCATATTACAGAAGTATTACAATACTGAAAATCTTACTATAATGTAAAATTCCATAATACCACATCGTTGTGGTTGAAAGGCTAACGTATGAAAGGTGGACAAGAACCAGTGTCTTGACATGCAGGAGCTACATGGCTATCCCACATTATACTGGGCCGGGAGTAATTGAGAAGGAGACAAAAGAAGGTAATGATGGAGTGCTAGAGAAAATTCTGAAGGTACAAGAAAGGTGAGCATAAAAGAGGAGACAGGCTGTGGGTCATAGGATGGAAAGTAAGAGAGAGTAAATACTTCATAAGAGTGTGTAGGGAAACTAAGAGATGGTTAGAGACGAAGGTAGAGGTGAATGTAGAACATGATGAACAAGGGTAGAAATGCAGTTAATAGAAAATGCATGTATAAAGAAAGGTAACAGTGGGGAGTGGGTGTAGAAGAGACTCAGGAAGGATAGATCAGAAGGTAGGGGAATGATGTGCACAGAGTAGGAATGATGAGAATATTTAAGTGGGTGCTGAAAAGTTCCTGGCTTTAAGTGCATTGCAAAGAGCCTGGTTGAAGTCCCAACCTTCTGAGTTTTTTTTACAAGGCTTTTAAAGACTGAAGGACGGCTGCAACAGTGTGTGCGTCTGAGAGGGAAATATATTGCATAAAATTATACTTAACTGATCCTCCTGTGTTTTCTGTTCCTCAAAGTTAGGAACTTTTCAGCATCCCCTTGTATATCTATCTATCTATCTATCTGTCTGTATGCCTGTTTGTCTGTCTATCCATCTATCTATTCATCTTTGTATGTATGTATGTTTGCATGCATGTATGTTTGTATGTATGTATACATACGTGTATGTATATACATATATCTGTCTATATATGTGTGTAGTAACGCTGTGCGCATGCGTAGTCTCACGCATGCGTGGAATTAAACATCCAAGCTTTCCCGCTTTGATCGATCTCTTTCTTGCTGGCCAGCGATTGAGCATGGATGTGTCTAGCTGTCTCTCCATCTTTCGAACTCACGCTAGACAGCTCACATCAATATACCAACGTCCCAACAACCATGTTCTCACACACCGAAGACGTCTCAACAAACAAGATTAAAGCTGTATATTTTCCACCTTGAATAAATGTTGTTTGTGTTGATAGTTTGGAGTTCAGCGTTCCGTTCAATTCCTAATTTAATATAGGAAAGTCAGGTGTACATCTAATGATGTATAACCTACTTTCCTA
>NC_068985.1:78582565-78583660 GCF_001194135.2 Octopus bimaculoides
CACGTGTACTGACCTTCTATCTGCTGTAATATCTCACATACATATAGACGGCCTGTCTTTTATCATGTTCTTATATGTCGCATTCACACTATCACATACATCTTTTATACCACACTAAATATCTCTTGTTATTCATTTTATACGGTTGTGTTTATCATCTTCTATCTTCTATCGTCGACGCTAATGGTCGTACAGAGATTATCTCTGTACGACCATCTGTAAAAGCGTACCTCTTCAAACACCATCATCACCAAGCAGCTTTTTCGCCACCAGCTTCGTTCAACCAAGATTACCACCGCGACGACAACAACTACTACTACCAACTACAAGCATTCCCCCGACGCCGCCAACAGTTTCAACTGGACATCATTACCACCGTCAACATCATTACCACCACACATACAGAACAGCTCAATGTACTGTCTACCACAATGTCGTGCGCCAACAACCCCACCACCAGGGACACACCATATTGCATGTTTTTCTTTCATTCCTTCAATTTGTACATTGCATGCATGTATCACACGAGTGTACATTTCATTTCTTTCATTTTCTTTGTGTGTGTTTGTGCTACATCTTGTGGGTGGTTTTCAGTGGCCATCCTGCCTCAGGCGTTCCAACAGAATTATATTATCGTGCGTTCCGCACTGGCAAGAGAGCCCTGTAGTAACGCTGTGCGCATGCGTAGTCTCACGCATGAGTTGAATTAAACATCCAAGCTTTCCCACTTTGATCGATCTCTTTCTTGCTGGCCAGCGATTGAGCAAGGACGTGTCTAGCTGTCTCTCCATCTTTCGAACTTACGCTAGACAGCTCACATCAATATACCAACGTCCCAACAACCAAGATTAAAGCTGTATATTTTCCACCATAAATAAATATTGTTATGTTGATCAGTTTGGAGTTTCTGCGTTCCGTTCAATACCTAATTTAATATAGGAAAGTCAGGTGTACATCTAATGATGTATAACCCACTTTCCTAAATGTGTATATGCATACATATATATATATATGTCTTTATACAAATACATATATATCGGTGATGCATTTTTGTTCCTTTTTTATATTTATTATTTGCTATTTCTATATAAACAC
>NC_068985.1:78584008-78586499 GCF_001194135.2 Octopus bimaculoides
ATTCGAAAAAAAGTGAAAAATTAAAAGAATTGGCCTCTACATTGCATATATATATATATATATATATGTAGTGGATCTTGCATGCATGAAGTGGATTCGATCCACCATAGCCAAATTTAAATCAACACTCCAACAGAACTTTTCCCACGGTGGAACAATAGTTTTTCTCTGACAGCAGTTTAATATTTTCCAGATGCCTTTAGCTATGCGGAAACAATGTCTTCACCACTTGACCCTTTCTAACCTCTTCTACATCACCAAAATCTAGAATAGAGATAAAAAGACCACCAGCTAAATCCATTGTTCTCAATAATATATCTATCCTTCTAGATAGTTATAAAAACAGGAGACCCCAAGCAAAAACGGCAGTAGTCACTTGGGGACAACCTAGAGAAGCAACTAGTGACAACTCAATTAGTTAGTAAACGGTCATCTTCAGATATAGTCACAAGCAGGCAGCCACTAAAGACAAAACGACCAGAGGGAGAAAGAAGATTATAACCAGCCAACTATGAGACACAACGTCCCACACTATACAACTTTGACTAGCTCGTTTCCTTTGCTCGGTAACCTTACCCTATCTTTATCTGTTTACTACTACAAGATCGTGTACACACACATACAGGCCGAAATTAACTTTCTTTACCTTGCATGCTTTACGAACTGTGTTATACTATTACTCTAACCTACCCGTCGTGGTATGGCATTTATTAAAGTAACGGTAAATAAATATTTCTTTACAACTTCGATCACTGTTCATCATTCAACTACACACAATTATCATTGCTACACAAAAATATAACAGCACAAAATTATCATCACTACAACAACCAGACTTTTACAATTGGTAACCTCCGACTCTAACATAAAATTGTGATATATATATATATATATATATGTATGTATATACATACATACATATATATATATATATATATATGTATGTATGTATATACATACATAAAGTTAGATGAGGCCGACTTATGGGAATACCTTAAGTTTCATGTTCATAAAGCGCTTAGCTTTATGGCGTACATCATATTCCATAATTTGTTGGCTTAAAGCCTCTCTAAGCCAATAGGTTTTGGGATCTGATGATACGCCATAAAGCGAAGCCCATTATGGGCATGAAACCTAAGGTAATCCCATAAATCGGCCTTATCCAACTTTAATATATGCTGCTCCATAACTTAGAGTGTGCTTCTTGGCGGGGGGGGGGACATTAATGTTTTTACAGATTATATACATATAGACTAAACTACCCGTGACCCATTGGGTCACCGAGAAAGTCTGAGTTTCAGAACAACAGAGTTTTGTTTATTGGTTGTTTATCTTTTCCAGGTTATTTCACATGTTTTCACAGGTTATTTCATGTTTTGTTTATTGGTTGTTTTTCTTTTCCATGTTATTTCACATGTTTTCAATAAATGTGACATCAAAATCACGTGTAAACGACTCCTTTCCCCAGAAAAGGAGAGATTTGGCTACTATTTCTCGCACGCCCTGCTACCACATAACAGGTATTTCGGGTCTTTTAACGCAAACAGCTGTTACGTCGTAGCGGGACGTGCTAGAAATTGCAGCCAAACCTTTGGAGGTGAGACACGTTGAATGCACTCGAAAAAATCCTGTGGAAAGAAATTATTTCACACGGAGGTTACGAAATATTTACCGTATTTTTAAAATCATTTTCACTTTAAGATATTTATGAAATATGTCAAAAAAAGTTTTTGTAATGGTATTCATTTGAAAATAATTTTAAAACACATTAAAATATTGTCTGTTTAAAAAAATCTGAAATATAAATACTTACTGTACAAACAACATACATTTTTGAAATCACATTCACTTAAAAATATTTCTAAATGGTTAAAATATTGTGGTTAACGATAGTGAAATTAGAAACATTTACTGTAAAAAACAAATCGTATATTTTCGTTGTCAATCACTGTCCAATCGAAAGGTAAAAGTTTCTTCCCTTTCAGGATGAAGATTATTTTCGGAATATTTTCCCATTATGCACCGTTTTGAGTATTTATACCTCGAAAACCCCTATATCTCAAAAACCACTTGTCTGATTTACGCGAGGCTTGTTTTATTCCGTTCGTATTAACATTTCAGGGGAAACTTAATTCATAGCTTCGTTTTGGGATTTGGTTTGTAAGATTCTTTATGTGAGTTCGTGTGTTGAAAGCGTATTCTGTTGTGCTTGGGGAGAGTCATTCTCTTTTAGTGCTTTATAATTTAACACACTCACCTATTCAATAGTTGTCAACAACTATTGAAAAGGCTACAAGACGCAACGAAAATTTTAGAAAAATAAATAATTAAATGAGTGGGAACTTTACCAGCGAGTGTGTTAAATTATAAGGCACTAAAAGAGAATGACTCTAGCCAGACACAATTTAATTCATAGTATTTGCCCATTATGCGCCAGTTTGGCTGGGTAACATTGCGAGGAAGCAAGATTCAAGCTGACTTTTAATCTATT
>NC_068985.1:78586560-78587313 GCF_001194135.2 Octopus bimaculoides
TATATATATATATATTCATTCTTTTATTCTCTTGCTTGTTTCAGCCATTTGACAACAACCATGCTGGAGCACCGCCTTTAGTCGAACAAATCGACCCCAGGACTTATTCTTTTGTAAGCCTAGTACTAATACTATCGGCTTCTTTGGCCGAACTGCTAAGTTACGGGGATATAAACACATCAACATCGGTTGTCAAGTGATGATGGGGAGACACACACACACACACACATATGATAGGCTTCTTCAGTGTCCATCTACCAAATCCACTCACAAGGCTCTGGTCAACTTGAGGCTATTATAGAAGACACCTGCCGAAGGTGTCGCGCAGTGGGGACTGAACCCAGAATCGTGTGGTTGGGAAGCAAGCTTCTTACCACATAGCCATTCCTGCGCACACACAGATAGATAGATAGATAGATATAGGCGCAGGCATAACTGTATGATAAGAAGCTTGCTTCCCAACCATATGGTCCCGAGTTTAGTCTCATTTTGTAGCACCTTAGGCAAGTGTCTTCTACTATGGCCTCGGGCCGACCAAAGCCTTGTGAATGGATTTGGTTGAAAGAAGCTGGTAGTGTGTGTGGGTGTGTCAGTGCTTGTCCCCCACTACCATCTGACGACCGGTGTTAGTGTGTTTACGCCCCCATAATCTAGCGGTTCAGCATAAATAACCGATAGAATAAATACCAGGCTTCAAAAAAAAAGTATTGGGTTCCATTCATTTGACTAAAAATTCAAGGTGATGCCCCAGCA
>NC_068985.1:78595935-78599253 GCF_001194135.2 Octopus bimaculoides
CGAAACTTTCCAGGAAGTCACATCCTCGGAACTTTCCAGGCATTAGTTCAACCTCGAAACTTCCCTGGAATTCCTTGGAAATTTCCAGGAAATCCTCGGAAATTCCAAGAAGTCCTCGAGCCTTTCCAGGAATCATCGGAACTTTCCAGGAATTCCTCCCATTCCTCCCCGTCCTTGAAACTTTCCATGAAGTAACTCATCCCCTTCCTCACCCTCCAGGAAGTAATTCCACCCCTTCCTTCCCTTCCTTGAAACTTTACAGGAAGTAATTCCTCCTCCTCGGAACTTTCCACGAAGTAATTCGCCACCCCACCGCGGAACTCTCCAGGAAGTAATTCACAGCCCTCTTCGGAACATTCTGGGATGTAATCCCCCTCCTCGGAACTTTCCATGAAGTAATTCGGCCCTCCTCGGAACTATCCAGGAAGTAGCTCATCTTCGAAACTTTCCAGGAAGTCACATCCTCGGAACTTTCCAGGCATTAGTTCAACCTCGAAACTTCCCTGGAATTCCTTGGAAATTTCCAGGAAATCCTCGGAAATTCCAAGAAGTCCTCGAGCCTTTCCAGGAATCATCGGAACTTTCCAGGAAGTCACATCCTCGGAACTATCCAGGAAGTAGCTCATCCTTGGAACTTTCCAGGAAAGTTTTACAGGTTTTTACAGTTCCTGTGATGACTTCGATTGATAGTCTTCAAATCAGCTTTCTACTTTCTGGTTTTGAGAAGACTAATTTCTCAGGATTGGTATTTAGACAGTGTGTTACATATCCCAGTGCCCCAATAATTACAGGTATAAACCTAAATTTGTAATCTGGATAGAGTAACTTCAGATTTCTCAATAGTTCAGTGTAGGTATTCTCTTTTTCAATGATCTTCAGCTTTATGTCAACATCCACTGAGCAGCTGATTTCCACAACTGTACACAGTTTCTCTTCTGTCCCAAATCATTATATCAGGTCTATTGTGTTTACATTTTATTGAGGTTTTTACTGGGATATTCCACTAGTACTCCTTTTTATTGATTGGTTATGGCTTCTACCATACTGTGGGTTCTTATTTCTTTGACCTTGGAGTTATCCTTTCAACAAATCTTGTTATACCGTGTCCCGCTAAAACATTATGTCTCATTGGTAGATAATACTGTGATGACATTTTTGAACAACTGCCTATAATGTGAATGATTTCTTTGGTGCTAACTCCACAAAGTCTGCATAGGTTGTCACATTTTGCTACTTTTCTTGCATCTCTGTCCCTTTTGTGCATCAGGTATTTAGTTGATATTATTATTATTATTATTCAGGTCACTGCCTGGAATCGAACTCGGAATCTTGGAGTTAGTAGCCCGTGCTCTTAACCACTACACCACATGCCCATGAGCATATTGCGTAGTGTTTAAGAGCGCAGGCTACTAACCCCAAGATTCTGAGTTCGATTCCAGGCAGTGACCTGAATAATAATAATAATAATAATACCATCCAAAAATACCTTAGGAATGAGAACCCAGGTTTGAAATTTCCCCAAGACACCTGATGAAGGCTGGAGGGTATATCAGCCAAAACGTGTTAACAACAAACAAGATGAGGACAAATATCCATCAAATGTAAATAATGTAAATAAAGTTCAACTAAGATTCACAATAGAATATTGCTTCCATATCTGAGAATACACTGCTACTTAACACAGAAACCACCTAGGCTCCATCATGAGGAGAGGCACCTTCCAATAGGCAAGAAATCGTTCACCAACCTCTAGCACACAAATATGTTGTCTTTACAATCTTCCTTTTTTACCACTTCAATACCATGTTTGTTCGTAACACATGCAATTCATTGATGTAAGGGGTCTTTGAGATACCACAGAGTTTTAGCCTTATTGTGTGTCTCGGGCAACAAATCTAACAAAAGTATAGACTCTTGTTTATAAAAATCAGTATACAAATTATTTGTGATGCGCACTGATGTCTGCCAAACAGATTATAACTCATAAGATGCATTGAGAACAGCAACAATCCAAACAATAACATATCTATTCATTCCCAATACATGTTCTTGTACATTCAGACATAAATAATCTAATTACTGTTGTTACAAAGTTCCTTTACATCAATGAAGTGCATGTTATGAACACAGATCATCCAAGGGTAGATGTTCTCTGATGATATTTAAAAACAACAGCGATCAGATACTCACATTCAAATCTACTAAGATATATTGAGAATGAATAGATATGTTAAAAACAACTATACACTTCTCTGTCAGTGTATATAAATATGCATTTAATGCAGCTTTAGGAGTTTTAACTCTTATTTCTTGCAATATAGGTACTCTCAGCACCCTTAGTCACAATTACTGATGATTAAATTTTCTCATATGATTTTATATTGTGCCTAGCTGCTTTTATAAATTTTTAGTATATACATTGGCTAAATCAGCCATGAATTCATATGGCAAAGTTATTTCACTGCCTCATCAAATAAATGGAGTGACAGTATTAATGACTCCTGAACTAAGGGACGAAACTGGCTCAGTGTTTTTAGCTTTGCACATAGGGCAGTTATTTCCCCTGTGAGTTTATATAAATGTTTGTTTCACACTGTTAAGAGTTTTAAATCTTATTTCTTGCAAAATTGCTGCTCTGAACAGCCTCGGTCACAATTAGTGACGATTACACACACACACACACAAACAACAGGCATTTTTCAGTTTCCATGTACCAAATCAACTTGGGTTAGCCTGGAGCTACAATAGAAAGCACTTTCCTAAGGTGTCATGCAATGTAACTGAACTCAGAACTATGTGATTAGGAAGCATACTTCTTACCAAACAGCCTGCCTGCATATATATATCATCATCATCATCATTGTTTAACGTCTGTTGTCCATGCTGGCATGGGTTGGACGGTTTGACTGAGATCTGGAGTGCCAGTGGCTGCACCAGGCTCCAATCTGATCTGGCAATGTTTCTACAGCTGAATGCCCTTCCTAATGCCACCCACTCCGAGAGTGTAGTGGGTGCTTTTTACATACCACCACACAGGAGCCAGTCAAGTGAGCATGGCATCATTCACATTCGGATAGTGCTTTTTACATGCCACTGGCACAGGAGACAGTCAGGGAGCACTGTCATCAGCCTCATTCAGATAGTGCTTTATATATATATATATATATATATCATCATCATCATCATCATCGTTTAACGTCCACTTTCCATGCTAGCATGGGTTGGACGATTTGACTGAGGACTGGTGAAACCGGATGGCAACACCAGGCTCCAATCTAATTTGGCAGAGTTTCTACAGCTGGATGCCCTTCCTATATA
>NC_068985.1:78602424-78604323 GCF_001194135.2 Octopus bimaculoides
ATAAAATGGGAAAATCTGTATTAATTTATCAATTTAATTTATGGCTTAACCTTAGACACCAAAATAATCTGAGGTTTCTACAGAGAGAATGGTGCTAGGGATTGTAATTAAAAAGTCATCAAATACTGATTTAACCATCAGTTAAGGAGACAAGCAAAAAGATTTCATTGATGGCCAACATTAGTCATTGACTTAGACCCAGAGATGAAAATATTACTCATCAAAAATGACATGTTTGACAAATGACAGCATTTATTATTACCACTGCCAAGTTACTGATGAGAAGATCATAGGATTCTCTTGTACTACATTCCTGGCAATAATATCAATTAATTTCACTCACTACAGAGTTTACAACAACTGAGATAGAGCAAACGGGAGTAAAACAGGGACTTCTGCTATTTGTTTCTGTTTTTTTAATTTTTATGCCAGAATACAAAGGATAGAATTGCAAGTGAGATCTGTAATATGTTTAAACAACACACAAACGACAACATAACATATCAGGTGTAGAAATGATCGAGGGCCTTTTTTGTTGTTCTTCTTTGTTTAAACTGAGTAGAGATAAGTTTAATAGATTACACTGTGTAACACAATTTTTGTCCTTGGGTGGCAACTGTTATTTTCTATTTGCTCATTCCTAGAAAGTATGAAAAAATTACTAATATTTCCTTCAAATTTTGCTTTTGTTACATTTATTCAAACCCTAAAGAATCCCTTTCAACACATGGCTATGATACTCCCCCACTGCTTCTGCTCGTGATCAGAGATGTACATATTGTCAGCCACTAAGGGACATACTCAAGTGGTTAAGGTCAAGTAACTGACAAGCAAATCTGTAGTATAGAGCAGAATATTTATTTTAATGATATTTCTGCTTTGGCAACTCAACACTAAATCTATCTGAAATGTAATGGAAAATCGGTCAGTTTTAAAAAACATTAATATCCAGGTCACAAAAGCAAAGTTTGAAGGGAATAGTAGTCATTTCCTTTGATTTCTAAGTAGAAGCAAATAGGAAAGAACACTTACTGTCCGCAAACAAAAAAAAAATCAAAATTTTATTATACAGTGTTATATTTCCTGATAGAATCTAACCTAATATATCACTGATACTTATTCTATTCGTTACCAAGGAGATAAAAGGTAAAGCCAGTCACAATAAGATTTGAATTTGGGACCTAGAAAAATAAAATGAAATATTGATATCTTATGAAAACAAAGTACCCCTGGCACTCGGTCGGTTATGGTGATGAGTATTTCAGTTGATCTGATGAATGGAACAACCTGCTCGTGATATTAACATGCATGTGGCTGAGCACTCCACAGACATGCATACCCTTAACATAGTTCTCAGGGAAATTCAGCATGGTACAGGATGTGACAATGCTGACCCTTTGAAATGCAGGTACCACTCATTTTTGAGTGAACTGAAGCAACATGAAATAAAGTATCTTGCTCAAGAACACAACACACCACCAGGAATCGAACTCATGACCTTACAATTGAGAGCTGAATACCTCTAACCCGTAAGCTACCAGACATTTGTAAAAGGGTTTTTTTATCAGTTAATTAAATTTATCTCAGTACATGATTGTAATTTAATCAAGCAGAGAGGATTTAAGAGCAAATCAGTCACAATGGGATTACAGTAAAGGTTCTAGAATACATGTTGCTCTTTTGCTCAATCTTAAATATAGCAAAAAAGAAATTGAAGGAAGAAAATTAATAACATAAATCAGAAACAGGCACAGCTCTGTGGTTAAGAAGCTCACTTTGCAATCACATGGTTTCAGGTTCAGTCCCACTGTGCAGCACCTTTGACAAGTGTCTTCTCTATTGACCAAATTCTTTTGAGTAAATCTCATAGATGGAAAACAGTGTGGAAGCTCATAATAT
>NC_068985.1:78605778-78607290 GCF_001194135.2 Octopus bimaculoides
ACCAGTGATTGTAGGATCTCTAGGAATGATAAAAAAAGGTACTGAAACCTATTTGAAAATGATACCAGGCTTACCATCCCTACAGGAAGTGCAAAAAATCGTGTTAACTGGAACGACTCATGTACTGAGAAGAGCATTATCGCTGTGAAATTTTTTTAAATACATATTTTACCTGTGAATTTGTGTGTGTAAACTGGGAATGCATACGAGTTTCTCTGCCCTAGGTGTACGGAAAACACATGGCGAGAAATGGAAGAAAATTTGAAGAAAGAAGAAAAAAAAACATAATAATAATAATAATAATAATAATAATAATAATAACCACCACCACCACCATCATCATCATCATCATCATCATCATCATCATCATAATCATCATCACTAGTGACATTTCTTTCAAAAGTCTATAATTAGAGATCAAATTTTTGAATGTATTTTCTGTTAAGTATATTTAGATGTTGCACAATTTTTCAGTACAGAACATGATGTTTCTTTCTAGAGATTTCCCATTTTTATAGTGCAGAGCTTTGATCATGACAATTGCTTGTCAGCTATTCTCATTGTGTATGTGTGGCCAAAGAATTCCTTGCATTGTGGCACATTAAGATACTGGACAAGTTCCTCATACAGCTGAAACTTTATGTTGTTCTGGTTGATAAGTTTTGGGGAATATATGCATACTTTAAGGTGGTGAGCCAGCAGAACCATTAGCATGCCAGGAAAAACGCTTAGCAGCATTTCACTCATCTTTATGTTCTGAGTTCAAGTTCTGCCAAGGTCAACTTTGCCTTTCATCTTTTCAGGGTCGATAACATAAGTACTTGTTGAACACTGGGGTCAAAGTAATCAGCTTATCCACTCCCTCAAAACTGCTGGGCTTCTGCCAAAATATGAAACTAATATATGCACATTTGGAAAGTGTTTGCAAATGAGAGAGAGAGAGCATTTTGCAGTACTGGTCTCTATGTTGGTGTCAACAAAGAACATGTTCAAAAACTGCCTACACCACCCCAACAGGCTATTCTGCCACCATCACCTGGAAAATAATATGGCACTATCCAACAACATTTAGAAATTAAAAAAAAAAAACTGCAGGAAAGAATATGAACATCATATGGGCAATTATAGGCAGAGCATCAGCAATTAGGAATAAATATAAGTTTTGTAACTTCTGTCAAACAGAGAAGCTCTACATCCTCAACAATAAGTCAGAGCTTTTCTCAGCTTGCAAAAGGAGTACTTTTGTCTTTGTGTACGAAAATATAAATAGATAAAACTTATACATATATTTTCTTTTACTTATTTCAGTTATTTGAGTTGTGACCATGCCAGAGCACCACCCTACACACACACACACACACACACGCATGTACTCACTCACGCATGTACTCACGCACGCACGCACACACATCATCATCAACATCATTTATTATTCACGTTCCATGCTGACATACATGTATATCTATATCTATATATATATATATATATATATATATATATATATATATATAT
>NC_068985.1:78607403-78608687 GCF_001194135.2 Octopus bimaculoides
ACACACACACACATATATATGTATGTATGTGTGTGTGTGTATATATATATATATATATATATATATATAATTAGAAAATGGAGAAAAACATAGATTAACCAGCACATCGAATGGACCACATTTAAAGTTTGTTTATTGATACACAGCAAGATATAACAAAGCTAACAGCTATTTCTGATCAGATTCCCAGAATGCAGTCTATACATAAATGTGAGAATAAAATTCTTCATTTTCATAGAGCATTCAAAATAAGGGCTTTAAGACTATTTGTCTAAGCTATGTTTTCTTACCTCTTCCTTCTTCCTTTTGTTTATATTGTATGCTCTTGTTTTTCACTCTGATGAAGATCTGTTGCCTTAATTTGAATGCCTTAATTCGATTGCCCTATGAAGATGAAGAAATTTATTCTTGCATTTATGTATAGACTGCATTCTGGGAATCTGACCAGAAACAGGTGTTAGCTTTGTTATGTCTTGCTTTGCATCAATAAACAAGCTTTAAATGTGGTCCAATCGATGTGCTGGTTAATCTATATTTTTCTCCGTTTTCTAATTATTTGCATTGGCTCTTGATAAACTTTTGTCTATATTATTGTCACCTGTGCTTGACATATATGGTGTCCCTGCACACCATTGCCCGAGGATAACACATGTAACGGATACTGATAGTACATATGGATATTTTATTCCTTAGTCGGTTACTACAACTGCTAACTCTATTTACATATATCATCATCATCATCATCATCGTTTAACATCCGCTTTCCATGCTAGCATGGGTTGGACGATTTGACTGAGGACTGGTGAACAGGATGGCTGCACCAGGCTCCAATCTGATCTGGCAGAGTTTCTACAGCTGGATGCTCTTCCTAACGCCAACCAGCACACAAACACACACTCACATAGATATATTTATATACATATATACATATGCACATACACATAGACATACACACACCAGTCACAACAACAATAGCACTACCTGAATATTTACCTGAATCTCATAATCATTGAGACAGAAAGCCTGTCTGTTCAAACCTGCAACTCTGTTGGGAAACAACCTGAAATATATAACAAAAAGAATATATTAAAAGGATATTTAATTTTTTTCTGATACACACACACATATTCTTCATTCTTTTTCATTTATCATATGCTCTCTCTCTCTCTGATTCAATATCCATAGAAACCACACCAAAACTGACATGACCAAGCAAGACATGATCCTGTGACCTGTCTAGAAAGGCAGTAACTCCAAATAAGAAATAACCTGAGCTGCTTCTCC
>NC_068985.1:78608898-78610890 GCF_001194135.2 Octopus bimaculoides
ATGACAGGCATGAAAATGATGACTGGTGATTGATGGTAAGTGGTGATGGTGACAGCAGTGGCATGTCTGCAAGTTTTAAAGGCAAAATTCACCCACTACCAGTGCATTATTATCACTCCAAGAAATCATCACATTCAATTTGCAGATTTTTAATGACTGTTTTCTGCTGTTTTTGTTGTTTTGTTTGTATTTTTCATTTGTTTTTTTATTTTATCTTATTTTATTTTATTTCTGTCTTTCATTCCTGCAGTGAGTAAATACTATCTTTCTGTCAGTTCAAACTTGACCATTGATGGTTGGGTTACCTTTGATCAAACCTTCAGAGATCGAGTCTTTGAGATGCATTGTACAATTACGTATAAGGTGGGTATGGAAAAGTTCCTGGCTTTAAAGTCCAATCTTCCAAGTTCTTTTACAGCGCTTACAAAAACTGAAGGACCACTGCAATAAGTGTATGCAACTAAGAGGGGAATTTTGCTGAATCAAATCGTGACTAACTGATCCTTCTGTATCTTCTTTTACCCAAAGCCAAGAACTTTTTAGTCCCCCCTCATACACATACAGTATTGGATGGCTACTGACACTCTTAAGTTTACCCACTCGTTGATAAGCTACTTTTATCCATTCCACTAAATGTCCCCAACAAACGGATTTGGTAGGGTTGCCAGTTTAAGCACAGACAACCCAACTATGCAACAGATTATACTGAATTATATGTTATTGATAAAGCTCATTTGTTGTTGGCACTCTGTCGCTTATAACATCAAGGGTTCCAGTTAATCTGATCAACGGAACAGCCTGCCCGTGAAATTAACGTGCAAGTGGCTGAGCACTCCACAGACACGTGTACCCTTAACGTAGTTCTCGGGGATATTCAGCGTGACACAGTGTGACAAGGCTGACCCTTTGAATTACAGGCACAACAGAAACAGAAAGTAAGAGTGAGAGAAAGTTGTGGTGAAAGAGTACAGCAGGGTTCGCCACCATCCCCTGCCGGAGCCTCGTGAAGCATTAGGTGTTTTCGCTCAATAAACACTAACAACGCCCGGTCGGGGAATCGAAACTGCGAGTCCGCTGCCCTAACCACTGGGCCCATTGCGCCTCTACTGAATTATATGTTACTGATAAAGCTCATAGATAACATGAAATCATTTTTTTACATTTAAATTTACATTCATCCCGTTCATAACATTAACACATATTACTATGATTCCTCACGTAAAGAAGAGGATAGATAAATAGCATCAAAATTCACATTGTGTTAATTAAGGTGAGAAAGGCTTGACAAAATCAGCCACGTCCTCCACCAACATTACCATGCAGTCGATGCCATCGACTCTTTCATTCAAGAATAAGTCTACTTAGCATCAGAGTGGAAGCGTTCAGCAAAGATGAAACATAATACTCGGATATGAGATTAAAACCGTCGACGATTCCCCAACGTGAAGTGAATGGATAAATAATGTCAAATAAATAATATCTTCCAAGGAATTGTGTAAGAGTTATTCCCCTTTGTACAGTGTCTCATTTAATTCACCTTTCTTTTCATACACTTTAGCCAGACATTAAGGGCACACAAATAATCGATTGGTTTTAACCATTACATTTGCGCTTCCAACCAATTGAATTTGTTCCTGAAAATTATGACTCTACAGATTTGAACGAATGATCCTAGTTAAAAATAAGCTTTGATAATGTAACAAAGGGTGACATGAAATTTAAAGTAATAATGAAAGATAGAAAAATCTCATCATATCGTAAAAATATGTCTACTAATAGGTAATTATGACAGTCCATGGGTGAAAATTTTTCACTTCTATAGTTTGTAGTAAATTACTTGCAGCAAGCTACACAAGGTGATTATTTAAATATAGTTCATGTTTCTTTTCATCATTTAAAAACTAACAAAATATACACACAGATACCTATCTATTTACTCATCTCTGCATATATATATATATATAGATATATATATATATATATATATATATA
>NC_068985.1:78611536-78612092 GCF_001194135.2 Octopus bimaculoides
ATATACTCATAAATATATAGGGGTCAGCATGAGTTGCTTCACCAACATACTGAAAATTTAGAAATAGCAGTCAAAGAACTACTGATTCTAAACTACAAATTTTTTCTCTAACGGTTGGCGATATTTATGGCACACATAGAACAAAAACAGAAGAGAAAATAAAAACAAACCTGCCTTTAGTTAATCATGTACGACGTTTCATTTTATTACTAATTGGCAATTCCCTGCCCTATATCTGTATATATATATATATACACACACGTGCACGCACACACATACATTTAGTCATTTCATTATGTTAAGCCATTAATCCCTACACATTACTTTTCTCTCTCTGTTTTTATCATTCGCTCTCCATTTTTTTCCCGTCAATCCTTTCTCTTGAAGAGTATGGGCTCAGAACGTCAAAGACTTTTCCATTCTTCCCAAACATCAAACTAATACACCTGCTTGTTGTTCCCTCACCTCTCTTCGTCTTTTGTTTTCTGTAAATTTGAACTATATATATATATATATATATATGTGTATATATATATATATATATATATGTGTATAT
>NC_068985.1:78612511-78615720 GCF_001194135.2 Octopus bimaculoides
GGAAAGATAGGTGTAAATATGATGACTGGTGATTGCTGGTGAGTGACGATGATTGCAGTGGTGGTAACAAAAAGGATGAGAATAATGACGAAGGCTAACAGTGATTGTGATTTCCCTAAAATCCATCCACCATTGCAGCTGGGAAGTTAACACAATAAAGCAAGATTAAAATACTCACCACTGGATATAGCCATGATGACGTTCCAGCTTCTGGTAATCACCAAACCATTTTTCTAGAATGTTTTCTATATAATCACCTTTGAAAAGAAAGAAAAAAATAATAAGTCATAAAAAATATAATAAAATGAAAAATAAATAAAATAAAAATTTTTGAATCTAAAACATTTTAAAATTTTGAAAATAAAAAAATAAACTATCTTTCTGATGAAAATGAAGATTGTAAAAAAGTTCCATATTGAGATCAAAGAAGATATGCCAGACATCTTTTATCTTTGATTTTTTACTTGTTTCAGTCATTGGACTGCTAAGTTACATGGACATAAACAAACCAACAGTTGTCAAGTGGTGGTTAGGGAAAGCACAAACACACACACATGTATATATGTGCACATATATACATACACACACACGCACACACACATACACATATTCCTATATACATACACATACGCACATATACATATGTATGTGTGTGTGTGTAGACATATGTAAGACAGATACATCCATGCATATAGTTATAAGAAGCCATATGCATCCATATACATATACTTTTACATATACTTACATACATACACACATACATACATCCTGAAGTATCTCTATTTGGCAAAATTGCCTGCTACTTTAATTGCTGCCACTGAGAGGCTTGTGGAGGCACAATGGCCCAGTGATTAGGGCAGCGGACTCGTGGTCATAGGGTCACGGTTTCGATTCCCAGACCGTGCGTTGTGAGTGTTTATTGAGCGAAAACACCTAAAGCTCCACGAGGCTCCGGCAGGGGATGGTGGTGAACCCTGCTGTACTCTTCCACCACAACTTTCTCTCACTCTTACTACCTGTTTCTGTTGTGCCTGTAATTCAAAGGGTCAGCCTTGTCACACTGTGTCACGCTGAATATCCACGAGAACTATGTTAAGGGTACACGTGTCTGTGGAGTGCTCAGCCACTTGCACGTTAATTTCACGGGCAGGCTGTTCCGTTGATCGGATCAACTGGAACCCTCGACGTCGTAAGCGATGGAGTGCCAACAACAACTGAGAGGCTCACAAAGACCTGAGCCACAACTCACACTTAGAACACTGTAAAAAATTAACTGAAATTAATATCAACATTTTCAGCTGACATAGGAATAGAATTTGGCCAGAAGAAATGTTCTCATTTAATTTTTGAATTGGGAAAATCAGTCTCCTAGACACAAAACCTGAACATCAATGGTCTCACTATGTCTCCTGCCCCACACAAAGAATGCTCAAGTACCTTGGCATTGATGGAAATATACCATACCAAGGTACTGTGAATAAAGATAGAGTGACCCAAAAATATGACACCAGACTAAGGAAAATATGGCAGTCCAAACTCCTCTTACAACAAGACAATCTTGCTCAGAGCATTTGCATGACCAGTGCTGATTCCAACATGGGATACTTGACTGGTTTGTAGAAGAAATCCACTCCATAGACATTAAAACCTGCAAGATTCTAACATCAGCTGGAAATCTCTATGAAAATGGCAATATCAAGATGCTTTACATAAGGAGAGATAAAAGACATAATCTCTCTCAGACAGCACTTGCTAAACAACAGCAGCAAAAATAAATTCATTAACTTAGTGCTGAAAAGTGAAGAAAGCAAGCAATATCCTACATGTTGGAAGTGAGCTCCTCACTAAGTATTCTCTTCCCAATCACATCCCACATAACCCAAAATCAGCTAGACTAATATACCTCAAAAAGACCCAAAAGTGAAACGCTCAGCATATCAAAAAGAGACCATGGATGGGTATGTTTCTCATAGACTTGAAAAAGAGAGTAACATTAGCATGAAGCAAAACCTCTCTTGGGCACGTGACTACTACATCAAATTACACTGTGAAGGCTATGCATTTGCAATCCAAGAACAGGAGATTGCTACTAAATACCTAATGAACAAAAGAGACGGTGAAGCCCTTGGAGTTCCAAGATGCAACTGAAAATGTAGATTATGTCATATTTCTGTGGAAGACATCACATGTAATTAGCAGCTGCCCAAATATGTCATCAAGGTACTACCTTCCTTTACAACATGATGCTGTCACAAAAATAATATACAGTGCCATTCAGAGAAAAGACTGTCCTGGATTAAATATAGAGAAACCCCATGTTATTGAATACATACACAAATACATGCAGCAAGGAATACTGGTGGAACATTCCCATCAAAACATCTGTTAAGTGTAAGCATAACAGGCCAGATATTGTGGTTTGGTACAGACAATAAAAAGTATGTACTGTCATAGAGGTCAGCTGTCCTACTGATATGAATATCTCTTTGAAAATCAAAGAGAAAGAAGATAACTATGGACAACTGCTTTGAAACTTCCAGCTTCTATATCCGGATTACAAATTTACATTTATACCAATAATAATTGGAGCACTTGCATTTATAAATAAATGACAGGATTTTCAGAAAAAGAAATCAACCAACTAATTCGCACATTACAAATACAATCTGTAAGCAGTATGGTAAAACTATGCAAGATTTTTCGAAAGGTTTAAAATAAGACATTTTCTCTGTTATCTCCATTCCAAAGATGGAGCTTTGGATGGATGTGTGTTTGGGAATAATGTTAGGGTAGTAAGAAGGGACCATCTGGAAGGGCCATTGACAATTGCATCTCAAGATAAGAGCAACCTTTTTTTTGCGTCTTACAACCACATAAAGAGTGGGATCAGGATAAATAAACTGGCTCTCCCTTTAAAACTACTAAGCACTGTATCCTTGTGCAGCTGAAGATTGCTCTGCATTTTACATTTAATGCAATGCTCACATTACTTAAATAAATGGAGTTGCATGAAACATGCATACTGCAATAACCTTGAAAATCCGTGTTGATTATTTTGATTTTTGATCACCTTATTTTTGGAATTGTTTGGATAATACCATACTATATTCTGGTGCCTAAACTTAAGTGCCATATTCATTTTGAATCTAAATTTTATATATATATATAAATATATATATATATAAATATATATATATATATGGCAGTGA
>NC_068985.1:78617027-78619663 GCF_001194135.2 Octopus bimaculoides
TGGTAAAATTCAAAAGTCTTCGTTTTGGCGCGCTAATTCCAGGAATATATCTGCAGAAAATATTTACTGCGTCGTATATATTCAGTATGAGAACATGGGTAATGGGTAAAATATTATTATAAAATCTGGTAATTAGTCATATATTAATTAATATCGATTAATTATCAGGAGGCCAGCACATCTAAAGAATCAAAGAGATGTGCTGGCCTCCTGATAATTAATCGATATTAATTAATATATGACTAATTACCAGATTTTATAATAATATTTTACCCATTACCCATGTTCTCATACTGAATATATACGACGCAGTAAATATTTTCTGCAGATATATTCCTGGAATTAGCGCGCCAAAACGAAGACTTTTGAATTTTACCATTAAGCTGTAATTAGCAGAACCAATTTGTTAAATCCGAAACCGGTTCCTGTTTAATAATGCTCTTTTAGGTGATTTTAAATGTCTTGCCCGCTCACGTTTTTGGTATGCTGCTATATTTCATGTTGAGAACAATTTAGGTCTTAATAGACACAAGATGTGATCTATTTCTAGCGCATTAATTGTCCATGTTAGTGGTCAACGTTATTTTTTATATATATTTATATATATATTCTTTTATTCTTTTACCTGCTTCAGTCATGTGACTGCGGCCATGCTGGAGCACCACCTTTAGTCGAACAAATCAACCCCAGGACTTATTTTTTGTAAGCCTAGTACTTATTCCATTGGGCTGTTTTGCCAAAATGCTAGGGGATGGGGATGTAAACACACCAACATCAGTAGTCAAGCGATGTTAGGGGGACAAACACAGACACATAAACATATACAAGATTGTGAGTGTGACACCCTGAACACTACGCTACATATCATCATGTAGCAGTCATACACTGGTGTAAATTTAAGTAACTGCACACTTCCCTGTGGTTGGTAAGCAAGCTACTTACACATGGCCACTTCTGCACCTATTTATATATATATATATAAATATACATACACATGCTGAAAAGCTCCTAGCTTTGAGTAAAAGAAAGGGACCATAATATACGAACACAAAGACCATACCCACATATATATATACATATATGTGTGTGGGTGTGTGTATAAGGTTAAGAAGGGTATTGGATTCAACCAAACCCAAAGATACAAGTAGTACCAAGTAAGTGCTGTATACCGGAAACAGCTGTAAGACTTTATCCATAAAATATATTTCTAACTTCGCCATTGTTCTCTTTATCCTTTTCTCTCTTTATATATATATACTAAATTTATAATTATATATATAATTATATTAAAGGAATTGGATTAACTGCTCCAACACGCAAGTGATAGACACTGAATGGCACTAAAAACGATACACAATTAACTAGAAAGTTATATTTACAACCTGTGCTGAAGGAAAAAATAAGGTGGTTTTTAGTGCCAGTTGGTATGTATCTCTAGCATGTTGGATCAGTTAATCCAATCCCTTTAATATAATTATGAATTTAGTATATAAAAATTACCTATGAGGTTTTTATTTCACACTGACCACTTGATAATACCATTAAAGTGATTTTATTAAAGTGATTTTATCCTTAATAAAGAATGAAAATATATATACACACACACACAAACAAGGGCTTCCACATTGTACTGATCAGCCCTGGGCCATAGTAGAAGATGCTTGTCCAAGGTGCCACACAGTAGGACTGAACCCAAACACCATGCAGTTTCAAAGCTAGCTTCTTAACCACATAGCTATGCTGGGCCTGTAATGAAAAATAAAGATGAGATGTAAGGTGACAGAAACCAACTTACCATCTGGTTCAGACTTTCTTTCATTTCTGTAGAAGTCCAGATTTGGATTATGATCTGGTCTGCTGTAATAGTATTCCGGTTTAGATATTTGCTTCACAAAAATAGAAAATAGAAGAGAATGCAATATTTCTTACATCAATCAACCATATATTTATTAAATAGAAACATTTATTATAACTATTTCTATGTCGCTGAAAACTGAGCTTTTAGTTTCATTTGCACCACATTCCTAGCTTTAGTATTTCATTATACCTCCCCCAGGGATAACATTAATTGAAGTTAGGTGTAGTGGGGTGAAAGGGTTTTTTTTTTTTACATGCCAGAATATGAAGGAGAGAATGCAAGCGAGAGGTGTAATCTGTTAAGCCAATAAAATGATTTATTTAAACATCTAAAGATTAGAAGTTGTTGATTTCTCAACAGAACACAAAGAAGGGCTAATCTATATATATAAAAATGAGAATGTGTCTGTCAGTCTGTCTGTCTATCTGTCTGTCTGTGTGAATCCCTAAAACTCGAGAACTACGCAACCAATTTCATTCAAATTTTACACATGCCTTACTTAGGGTTCCAGTTGTGTTTTAGTCAAAAAATGTTTAACTTCTCACAGAGTTCGAGCACACGGCAACATAATATCTCTTCCACTATTTAAGTATTACGTGTCAAAAGTGAAACAAAAACACTCATGTCAAATACTTTCACTTTAAAAATGAAACTATTCCACTAACTGAAACAATCACATTTCGATACTGTAATGACAGATACTTTCACAGAGAGAGAAAGAGAGAGACAGAAAGAGAGAGACAGATATGTATATGTATACATATACATGTATATGTAC